>NW_025548462.1:0-18984 GCF_905237065.1 Salmo salar | reverse complement strand
GTTGATTTGAATGTCATTGAGAACAGCGAAGTGTCAAAGATTTTTTTCGCCAAAAATTCTTTCTGAATTTAAAGGTAATCCTCGAAGTAATAATCTAGTTTTTCAAATATCATAATCTGATTACAATATTTTTTGCTGCTTCGCGAAATGAATTACAGGTACAGTTTTTTTGTAATCCTTTACATGTAACGGGTTAGATGTAATCCGTTGCTCCTCCTACCTTAGTTATTCATTATCTAGGGTTCATATCTTAATCACCAATTATCATTTTACAGTTCTTATATATATATATTTGTCACATTTACTGTACTTCGTTCACTACTGTTTTCTCTGTGAGTTCGATATATGCATTTTGCAACAACATATGATAGTCTCTCTGAAATAAACCATCTAATGATAGATTTCAAACAAATATTTAATAACCATAACCTGATTAGATGGAAAAACACACCCCATCTCTGTCTATATTTCATCATGTCAACTGTCTATTTGGGGCTACGGTTTGTTTTACAACCATATAATATCTAGGATTCGTTTCTTTCCGTCAATGTTTCTATTAGTCAGAACGTCATCTCAGCTGGCTTTCACTGCCAACAAAAACATTACTGTTAATATGTCCATATAACTATATTTGGTTTTAGTATTTTTTTTCTAAACTTTGGGCAAATGTCTCATGTGGTTTCAAGCTTTTGGGGGGGTTTCAAGCTGCTGCTGAATCTGGCAGTAAATGCATCCAGAATAAAAAAATATTAAACCCAAATATCCTTTCACTAGCTAACAGGGGAAAAAAATGGCTAGATTATTTTTACACCAGTCTGACACTATTCAACCCTTTTAATTCCCAGTCAGATTGAGATTACTTCATAATTTAAACCTAACCTAACCTTAGCCCTCTTGAGAACCCACTCCATCCAGCCATGGGTTCTCCTTTTTTTTCTTATAACAACGGGTCAATGTTTTGTGTAACCATTTCATCACCGTGTGCAATACAGTTTAGAAACCTCAGAAATTCTATTTTCATATCACCCTAATTATTCTACATAATATCTGTTTTGCATTGCACTTCCTAACTAATGAAACTCAGGAGGGAACAAGCAAAAAAACGTTAGCTTGAAGTTGTTACACAGAAGACACCTCCAGTGGAAATCTGTGATAAAACAAATGTATCTTTTATATTTGTAAAGTTATTTTATGGATAAGTTCAGTGTTCAAGGTTTCCAAAACCATATTGCAAATCACCCGATCAATTATTTCTAGATGGGGTTTTCACACACTTGACCAAAATAACTTCCAGCTAATGAAACGGAACGTTGAATGACTCCAATTGTAACGAGTGTGCTGAGAGTCATTAACCAAGTTCAAGGCATGAGTGTTTTAGATAAATAAAAGAAACAATGACCACACAGACATGAAAACAGAGTCAATAAAACCTGAAGAAAGAACCAAGGAAGTGACAGATATAGGGAAGAAGTAATCAAGGAGGTGATGGAGTCCAGGTGAGTGTCATGAGGCGCAGGTGCGCGAGACGATGGTGACAGGTGTGTGGGATACTCAGCAGCCTGATGACCTAGAGGCCAGAGAGGGAGTATATGTGACACCAATGTAAAATTGGAGTCATGAGAAGGGCTAACCCTAACCTATGACCTGACCCATCACCTTATATATATTACTGCCCCCCAGTTGTGACATCCCAAAAAACACACAAAAACTCTACAACCCATATTTCTTCTAGCCTCCCACAAATGCTTTATCTTCTTAACACTAAAACTGAAACAAAATAATATAAAAATGAAATATGTATATTTTCATACAACTTAAACTAAATAGAAACTAGTACTAATGTAAAAACGAACAGAAATAAAAACAAATATAAAAACACATAACCTTGCTGTGCTTTCTCCATACTGATATGTCATTATGCTACCAACATGACGTCATCATGATAGCACTGGCCATAAAAGTTTAAAACTAGTTAAAAACTTATTTTTTCCTTTTTTTGTTACCTTTCAAAATTCTAATATTTGGTAACACTACACGAAGGTACTATTTTAAGTGTGTTTTAAGTACAGGTATTTGCCAATATAAAGGAAACACTTGAGTAAAGGAGGGATACAAAGTATTTTGAAAGCAGGTGCTGCCACACAGGTGGGGTTCCTGAGTTAATTAAGCAATTAACGTCCCATCATGCTTAGGGTCATGAATAAAAATGCTGGGCAGGCCATTACTTTGGCTATCATGGCTATGCCCTGTAGGATGACAATGCCCCCGTCCACAGGGAAGGAGTGGTCACTGATCTGGTTGGCTGAATATGAAAATTATGTAAACCATATGCCATGGCTATTTCAGTGACCAGATCTCAACCCAATTGAACACCTATGGGAGATTCTGAAGCAGTCCCTGAGACAGTGTTTTACACCAAAATACAATGATTTGCAATTGAGGACTAAAAGCTAACTAGGTTTTCTAATGCCTTCTTTGTGAGGCATTGGAAAACCTCCATGGTCTTTGTTATTGAATCTTTGTTTGAAATTCACTGCTTGACTAAGAGACCTTACAGATAATTGTATGTGTATGGTACAGAGATTAAGTAGTCAAAAAATCATGTTAAACACTACTATTGCACACATAGTGAGTCCATGGAACTTATGTGACTTGTTAAGCACATTTTTACTCCTGAACACATGTAGGCTTGCCATAACAAAGGGATTGAATACTTATTGACTCAAGACATTTCTGATTTTCATTTTTATTAATTTGTAAAAGTTTCTAAAACCAAAATTCCACTTTGACATTATGGGGTAATGTATCTAGGCCAGTGACATAACATCTCAATTAAAACATTTTAATTTCAGGCTGTAACACAACAAAATGTGGAAAAATCAATGGATGTGAATACTTTCTGAAGGTACTGTACATGTCGATAGCAGAGGGAGCACGCCCTAATCCACATTGACGGTGGTGCAGTGGAGAAGGTGAAAAGCTTCAAGTTCCCCGGCTTGGCCCCTAAGACCCACACAAACTTTTACAGATGCACCATTGAGAGCATCCTGTCGGGATGTATCACTGCCTGGTACGGCAACTGCACCACCCGCAACCGCAGGGGGCTCTCCAGAGGGTGCTGCGGTCTGCCCAATGCATCACCGGGGCACAATGCCTGCCCTCTAGAGCACCCGATGTCAAAAGAAGACCAAAAAGATAATCAAGGACATCAACCACCCAAGCCTCAGCCTGTTCACCTTGCTATCATCCAGAAGGCAAGGTCAGTACAGGTGCATCAAAGCTGGGACCGAGAGACTGAAAAACAGCTTCTATCTCAAGACCATCAGACTTAAATAGCCATCACTTGCCGGCCTCCACGCAGTACCCTTCCCTGAACTTAGTCATTGTCACTTGCCGGCTACCACTTTCGGTTACTCAACCCTACACCTTAGAGGCTGCTAACCA
Organism: Salmo salar; assembly: GCF_905237065.1. NCBI lineage: Eukaryota > Metazoa > Chordata > Actinopteri > Salmoniformes > Salmonidae > Salmo > Salmo salar. Next base: position 15,540 of record NW_025548462.1, on the reverse strand, counting down.
ATGCACATAGACATGGAATCACTGATTACTTTAATAATGGAACACTGGTTACTTTAGTAATGTTAACATACTGTTTTACTAATTTCATATGTACAGTATATACTGCATTCTATTTAAGGCCATCTCATTCTACTATTGCTGTATATATACCATTCTATCCTACGTATTCTACAGATATACTAAATATTCTATCCACATACCGTCCATAATGTCTGTCTATGCATCCCATCACACACATATATAATATATAATAATTACAACAAGCAATGTCGGAGACTGAAGTGTATATATATATATATATATATATATATATATATATATATATATATATATATTCCACATTGCTTGTTGTAATTATTATAGATTTCTTAATTCCATTCTTTTACTTTTAGATCTGTGTGTATTGTTGTAAATTGTTAGATATTACTGCACTGCTGGAGCTAATAACACAAGCATTTCGCTACACCTGCAATAACATCTGCTAAATATGTGTATGCAACCAATACCTTTTTATTTGATTTGTAAACAAGAGTAATAGTGACCTGTAGTAGGATAAAAAGATAGATACTAATGGTAATGGCAATCAATAATCAATGAACAGCAGCATAGGTGTGAGGGGGAGCAGTAATTGTGTAACCCGTAAGATAAAGGTGCAATCTGTAAGATGTGGACATGCAAATTGCCTTTTATGTCTATGTCTATTAAATACCTGAATTCTACCCTACTATAGTAGTCGATAATGAATCATATCATAAGGAATCATTCTCTCATATTAGATGAGAGGCAAACTTTTGGAACCTCATCCATCATGACAATTACGACATTAAAAGCAGATAAACAAACTGCATTGCCCCCCATTAGTCTTATTAATGCAGACACATCACATTTGATGCCGTGATTTTTTAAGCAATAGGCCTAGTTACACAATTGAGGAGTATCCTCCCTTATTGCCAAAGGCTTCAGAGCAGGTCCTCTAATCTTATAATGACCTGGAAATTCTCCTCTATTGTGTACAGACAGACACTTCTGATCGTAATAGCTTGGGAGGACGAAGTTAGGGAATTCCAGCTTTTGGAAAACAGAACTCCTCCCTGGTCTGAGTGGAATATAAGGACAAGCTGCAGACCACAAACCAACACAAAACACAAGGGAGTTCAAACTGCCTGACTGACTAACTAACTAAGGAGCTGGAAGGTAAGAGATGAATCTGTTATATGAGGCAGTCACAGTTTAAGTTGAATACATTATCTGTAAATATGTCAGCAATTCATATAGTAGCCTATGCTCTCTCACCCTCATGTTTCCTTCAGTTTGTTGCATCTGCAAGTATGAAGCTGCTTCTAGCTGGACTTGTTCTGACCCTCGTTGTAGGAGCTCAAGCTCAGTGGTACCGCTTCCTGGTGAAGCTGCTCGAGGTCCGTTTATACACTTTAATCATTGTTTCTTTATTGTTGACAGAAATAGATACATAAACCAATAGCAACAAATCTATCAAGAGCGACAAATCATTCAAGAGCAACATGTACTGTATTTGAGGACTCCTTTAAAGTCATTGTTATTTCTTGAGGCTAGTGGTTTGAAAATGTGTAAAGTTCCTTGGAAGTGTCAAACTCAACATCTGTGTCCTCCTGACCCTGCAGGTGCTAAAGACATGTGGCGTGCATATGGCGACATGAAGGACGCCAACTGGAAAAACTCAGACAAGTACTTCCACGCTCCGGGGGCAACTATGATGCTGCCAGGAGAGGACCAGGGGGCAGGTGGGCAGCAGCAGTCATCAGGTGGGTGATTCTCAAATATCTGTGAGATGCTTATAATGTGGTTCAGTTGGTCATCAAATTATCTCATAAAAACTTTGTCCTTTCTCTAATTAGTTCTTTATGTCACTTTTTTGTAAAAAACAAATGTCTGGTCAGAAAGACAATTTTACCATTAATGGTTTACTGTGGTTGGCGAGTTACTTATGTAATATTTCTCCTCTCTCAGTAATGGCCGGGAGATGGTTCAGGGTTCCAGTGGTCGAGGACATGAGGACTCAGCAGCTGACCAGGAGGCTAACCGCTGGGGACGTAATGGGAGGGGACCCCAACCGCTACAGACCAAATGGACTCCCAAGGAACTACTGAACCTAAAAAGGAGGTTACTAGCCAAACTGAAGGACCACATTCCAAAACAAATATATTGCACTTAATTACTGCTTTTGATAAAATGTCATATTCTCAAAAATTATTTTGCCCAAATGCTCTGCTAATAGACAGGTACATGGTACTGAAACTTAGTATACAATGTATTTCAAAAGTGTTGCAAAAATAAAGTGATTACACAACCAGAGACCGAATGTCTTTCTGTATTCAGTATGATAACGACTGGGAAGGTTGGAAAGACATTTTGAAATCCTGAAATGTACACTCAAATGATCTGGTGTTGACATTTTCCCAGCTTTCAACTGGCAACCGGTCAGCCCTTTACAACTAGAAAGAGGGACTTTTGGACAGTGGGGTAGCTGTACATAGTACATGTTTTTCATAGGATAGACATAGAAGAAGCTGAGAAAACATAGGAGACAAGAGGCTAAGATTAATGCAGATGACGAGGTGATGTGAACTTTGAGAGTGCAACAACAATTCTTTTGCCTCTGCCCATCCCTAAGCTCCTCCCTCTCTCCAACACAACACACACCGTGTCCTCCCCTTCTCACTTAACAACCAGTAGATGCTGGTTTAATTGACCACTGATCCACCAGGTCAATTTGTTGAGTGTAACGATATAGCAGGGAATCCTGTTATTAGTGGTGCAGGGGAAGTAAGGAGGCCTGCAGGTACTATATAGGCTTGAACAGCTGGTCCAGGAGGATAAAAAGTGGTAGGTCAGTTCACGACAAATTACAATTATAATATTGGTATCTGCCACGTCCATTTCAGTATATTTGTTAATCATTGAGCGTCACTGATGAAATCGTTGTGAAAATAGAGACATGCTCTTGAACAAAAATGGTGCCAGGCTATCCTTGTTGTGACATCACAAGAGAAGCATGGGGAGAGAGAGCAAAGGGGAGAGAATGGATGCCCCTGCTGTTAATCAATGGAACATGACTGTTTGAATGAGGATTCAATTCAACATACTATGCAACTCTTTTGAGACCGGAGGTTAGATGAGCAGGTTATGTATAAGTTAACACAGATAGATAATATGCATAAAATTAGCAAACAGCTAGGCTTTTGAACATAACCTCTCATTATTACAGAATGCAGAATTACAGGCGTACTGTAAAATATGCACAGACATACAATGCTTTGATGAGCCTGACCACACCTCCACACAAGCAACCAATGAGAGTATGGTCCAAAGTACTGTACCACCATCTTTGGAACAGACTTTGAAACAGATAGAGAGAGAGAGAGAGACAGAGACAGAGACAGAGACAGAGACAGAGACAGAGACAGAGAGATGAGCTAAGAAATTGTAACACAGAGGAATTGTAACTCAGGTATATGGCTTTTTCCTAGATTTTCTCTTTTGTCACTCTTAATTAGAAAATATGAACTTTAGGGCTCAAAAGTGAGGTCAATAGCAATAGATTTTGCAGTATCAAATATCATAGATTTCGCTATATCATGATTAACTTCACCTGAGATGTGAAATGGGTAGCAACAGGGTTCAGCTTCACCAAGTGGAAATAAGTAGCCTCAGCAGTTGCACCACACGATGTGATGAGCCCTGAAATGCAGCAAGGAAAACATAAGCATAATGTACTGAATATCCGATCTGTGTATACATTTATGTGGAAGGTTCACCGGGTAAGCAATGATGTGTAGTTAACGAGGGTGAATTATGTTAAGTCAGGTTTACCCCTGACAATCATAACACTCAAATCTGAATGTGCAAGGCAGATAGGTGGTGGAATGGGTTTAGTGTTATGTAGAAGTATTTATTTATGATGTATTAACAAACTAGATGTGGTAAGTCTCTCCATTACCACATGTAATCCATTCCTGGCAATGAAAAATACATGAGCTCATACTGTATATATAAATGAAAAGCAGACATTGAATAGACAGACCCCCCTCCTGTGCCTTCTCTTAGGTACTATTCTATGATAGCCTCCCACCACACACACACACACACACACACTGAGATAGTACACAGCACAGCACAGTGGGTCCTTTTATAAAGACAACAAAGCAAAATATTTGGTCAAAGATATATTGTTACATGCCTGCAAAGAGAGAAGGAGTGCCGTGAGCTGACAGACTAGACCTCAAACAGATATACACCCATATTTCTAATCACAGTATTGGATATCCCATCTCCCTCTCTCTTTCTCTGCTTTCTTGCTCCATTCAAATACAATGCACACACACAAATCAGGAGAGATTTGGGAGGAGTAGGGAGCAGAGGAAATAGAAGAAAGTTGGGGTTAGAATTAGGGTGTAAAGGAGGTGGAGGGAATGATGTGATTGGTCCAGAAGGAGGGTGGCACAATACGATCATATTCTTCTGAAGGCAGGGCTCAATGAATGAACACTCTTCACTTTGCAGGTAACCAGCCAACACAACATTGAGGTAAATGCTACTAGCCCAGGGATAAGCCAAGTACTTTCCATGCACAGATGTTTCTCCAAGCTTTAACTGAGTGTCAGACTACTGTTCTGATATGGATTTGTACTCTGTTCTTTTTCCAGTTCTCCTCCACAGCTGGCCAATAAGACTGACTGACTAAAACTGATAGTTGAACCTTGGCTGGTTGTCCGAGGTATTCTCAATCTATCTTCCACTAATCCATTGTGGATTAGTGGAAGATAGATGGAAACAAGGATATTGATGGAAACAGAAGAATCTGAGAGGATTTTATCACATGTTTTAATTCGATGTTCCCTAGTTTGAGTCTTGAACTAATTTGAATCAAGAAACACCATTTTCCCGCTCTCATTCTTGTTTTTAACTTTTGTTATTGATTGGTCATTGTCACCTTTTGATCCCTTCTCACCCTTCTCTCTCTCCCTCTCAGTTTACCGCCAAATTGATCAATGGGGGAATTGCTGGACTGATAGGTGTGACATGTGTATTTCCTATTGACCTAGCCAAGACCCGTCTCCAGAACCAGCAAAATGGTTCCCGTCTCTACACCAGCATGTATGTACAATGCTGTTCAACACACCTTTTAACCAGTCTCATTTAGAAATTCTAAAACGTGCAGTTTGCTTGTAGTATCTGCATACCTCTGGTTGATTCTCTGAGGTCAATGCAAAGTAATCTGCGTTCACTACACAGGTCAGATTGCCTTATCAAGACCATCAAATCAGAGGGGTACTTTGGCATGTACAGAGGTAGGACAAAATTGTGTGTGTGTGTATGTGTGTATGAGTGTGTGCGTGTGTGTGCGTGTGTTCATGCGTGCGTGTGTGCACACAAGGTTTGAGCATGTTCTTTGTTTATGACTCTGTGTCTCTCTATTTCTTTGACCATTAGGTGCTGCTGTAAACCTGACTCTGGTCACTCCAGAGAAGGCCATCAAACTAGCTGCCAATGAATTCTTTAGACAGCACCTGTCCAAAGATGGGTGAGTAGTGCTCAGAGGCCTCTTTCAAATACCTGCCTGTCAAATACAATCATACACCAGTCGTAACTTGAATGATACACCAACCTCTTGCCCACTCTGATCTCTTTGAATAGATGTACTTGAAAGATGTAGTGTATACTTCTACATCAGCTTTAACAGACTTCTTGTTTGGATTTGATATACATATCACAAATAGGATTCTAATAATATCTTCACTATGTGCCGGGATCTAGTGGTAATACATTAGAGGTATAAATATTTTGTAAACATACAGCATGGATGATAGGAGCAATCCCATAAGCTCCTGCAGCATTATCCGCATGACATACCTGGGATATCTTTAGCGTCCCTCAACACTTCCATGGGGACCAACAACATGGCTGATAAATTATTGAGTGACCTGCGCTAGTGAACTGGTGAATTATTAACATGTTTCTAAGACTGTGTGAGTGCGTCAGTGTGTGCATGTATGTGTTTCTTTATGTGTATCACTAATGGTATGTTTATTGTTTTATGCATGTTTATTGTTATGTCCTATGTGTATAGAAACAGAGAGTTTTATGTTGCATGCATTTTGTTTAATGTATGGAAATCACTTGAGATAGCACCAGACCATCCAGAGAAATTAGCAAAGTCATTGAACCAAATAATGATGACATTTGTTCTCTCTCTCAGTCAGAAGCTCACCCTGCTGAGCGAGATGCTGGCAGGTTGTGGTGCTGGTACATGTCAGGTAAGATCAGTTGGGGTATCAGCCTCAGACAGCTTTCTACTACCATCTTGTGGCTCAACAGTAATTATGCACAATAGTTGTGTGTCTGCCTGGGTATTTGAACTCTTCTGAAACACAGTCACATTGTCTCTCCATCTCTCGTCTCTCCATCTCTGTCTCTCCATCTCTTTGTCTCTCCATCTCTTTGTTTCTCCATCTCTCCATCTCTTGGTGCAGGTCATCATCACCACTCCCATGGAGATGCTAAAGATCCAGTTACAGGATGCAGGGGCGGATAGGTGAGAAACTCTTGAACGTGCCGCCCTTGGCCAGCTCTCTTGCTATCTCTCTCAGAAGACCTTCTTGATCCTAATCAGTCAGGTTTCAAGACTGGGCATTCAACTGAGACTGCTCTTCTCTGTGTCACGGAGGCTCTCCGCACTGCTAAAGCTAACTCTCTCTCCTCTGCTCTCATCCTTCTAGACCTATCTGCTGCCTTTGATACCGTGAACCATCAGATCCTCCCTCTCCACCCTCTCCGAGCTGGGCATCTCCGGCGCCCGCCCACGCTTGGATTGCGTCCTACCTGACAGGTCGCTCCTACCAGGTGGCGTGGCGAGAATCTGTCTCCGCACCACGTGGTCTCACCACTGGTGTCCCCCAGGGCTCTGTTCTTGGCCCACCCCTATTCTCGGCTATACACCAAGTCACTTGGCTCTGTCATATCCTCACATGGTCTCTCCTTATCATTGCTATGCCGATGACACACAATTAATCTTCTCCCTTTCCCCTTCTGACAACCAGGTGGCTGAATCGCATCTCTGCATGTCTGGCAGACATATCAGTGTGGATGACGGATCACCACCTCAAGCTGAACTTCGGCAAGACGGAGCTGCTCTTCCTCCGGGGAAGGGACTGCCCGTTCCATGATCTCGCCATCACGGTTGACAACTCCCTTGTGTCCTCCTCCCAGAGTGCTAAGAGCCTTGGCGTGACCCTGGACAACACCCCTGTCATTCTCCACCAACATCAAGGTGGTGACCCGATCCTGTAGGTTCATGCTCTACAACATTCGCAGAGTATGACCCTGCCTCACACAGGAAGCGGCGCAGGTCATAATCCAGGCACTTGTCATCTCCCGTCTGGATTATTGCAACTCGCTGTTGGCTGGGCTCCCTGCCTGTGCCATTAAACCCCTACAACTCATCCAGAACGCCGCAGCCCGTGTGGTGTTCAACCTTCCCAAGTTCTCTCACGTCACCCCGCTCCTCCGCTCTCTCCACTGGCTTCCAGTCGAAGCTCGCATCCGCTACAAGACCATGGTGCTTGCCCCTACGGAGCTGTGAGGGAACGGCACCTCCGTACCTTCAGGCTCTGATCAGGCCCTACACCCAAACAATGTAAATGTTAAATGTAAATGGGTAGAAGAAGGAGAGAGGAGGATGTATGTTCCCCAGTCAATGTTTCATGACTAACCAATGTCTTGTCAGCCAAACAAACACAAACAGATCACAGAGATCTGATCAGTTAGAACCAGTAACAACAGCATTGTTATTGTGTACAATAGTTATTTTATTGCTTGACCACATTTGTGACTCTTCCTTGTGTTCCTGTGTCTCCCCACATTTAAATTTGTTTGTCAACTTCTCCTGAGGCATTCCTGCTTCTCTGTCCCTGGTTAATGATGTCACACTTATGATACTGATGATGTTGTGTGTGTTATGACACATGTAGAGGATCAGAGGAAGCTGATGTTCAAGGCTGCAGTTGGGGTCCCTGGGGGCCCAGTGGAGTTGAGGTCCCATACAGCAATGCACCTCACCCGGGAGACGGTAAGGACATCTCCGTACAGCAATGCAGCTTACCTGTGGATGGTAAGGACAGTTGTGTGTGTGTGTAGACATGTATGAGTGTATATACAGTTGTAAGGTTTTTCCATGCATCGGCAAGACAGAACAGCTGCCTCTGGTAAGACAAGGGGTGGAGGTCTGTGTCTATTTGTCAATAACAGCTGGTGCGCAAAAATCAAATATTAAGGAAGTCTCGAGGTTTTGCTTGCCTGAGGTAGAGGTATCTCATGATAAGCTGTACACTACACTAATTACCAAGAGTGTTCATCTATACTTTCGTAGCTGTCTATTTACCACCACAAACCGATGCTGGCACTAAGACCCGCACTCAACGAGCTCTATAAGGCCATAAGCAAACCACAAAATGCTCATCCAGAGGCGGTGCCCCCTAGTGGCCGAGGACTTTAATGCAGAAAAACTAAAATCTGTTTTACCTGTTACATGTGCAAGAAGAGGGGAAAGAAATTCTAGACTACCTTTACTCCAAACACAAAGATGCATACAAAGCTCTCCCTCGCCCTCCATTTGGCAAATCTGACCATAATTATATCCTCCTGATTCCTGCTTATAAACAAAAACTAAAGCATGAAGTACCAGTGACTCACTCAATATGGAGGTAGTCAGATGACACAGATGCTAAGCTACAGGACTATTTTGCTAGCAAAGACTAGAATATGTTCCGATTTCATTGAGGAGTATACCACATCAGTCACCTGCTTCAACAATAAGTGCATCAATGACGTTGTCCCACAGTGACTGTATGTACATACCCCAACCAGAAGCCATGGATTGCAGGCAACATCCGCACTGAGCTAAGCTGTTCCAGACGACTGTGTGATCACGCTCGCCTCAGTCGATGTGAGTAAGACCTTTAGAAAAAAATTTGAACAACCTTTTTCTCCCCAATTTTAATCTTGTCTCATCGCTGCAACTCCCCAACGGGATAGGAAGGCGAAGGTCGAGTCATGCATCCTCCGAAACATGACCCACCAAACCGTGCTTCTTAACACCCGCTCGCTTAACCCGGAAGTCATCCGCACCAATGTGTTGAAGGAAACAGCACCAATTGTGCGCCGCCCTATGGGACTCCTGATCACGGCCAGTTCTGATACAGCCCAGGATTGACAGCCTGTTCATTGACTACAGCTCAGTGTTCAAAGCCATAATGCCCTCAAAGCTCATCACTAAGCTAAGGACACTGGGACTAAACACCTCCCCCTCTGCAACTGGATCCTAGACTTCCTCACCAGCCGCCCCCAGGTGGTAAGGGTAGGCAACAACACATCTTCCATGTTGATCCTTAACACGGGGCCCCTCAGGGGGTGCGTGCTTAGTCCCCTCCTGTACTCCCTGCTCACCCATGACTGCGGGCCAAGCACGACTCCAACGCCATCATTAAGTTTGCAGACGGCACAGCGGTGGTAGGCCTGATCACCAACAACAATGAGACAGCCTATAGGAATGAGGTCAGAGACCTGGTAGTGTGGTGCCAGGACAACAACCTCTCCCTCAATGTGATCAAGACAAAGGAGATGATCGTGGACTACAGGAAAAGGAGGGCCCCATTACAGTACAGCCCCATTCTCATCAATGGGGCTGTACTGGAGCAGGTTGTGAACTTCAAGTTCCATGGTGTCCACATCACCAACACACTATCATGGTCCAAACACACCAGGACAGTCGTGAGGAGGGCAGGACAATGCCTATTCCCCCAAAGATTTGGCATGGGTCCTCAGATCCTCAAAAAATCTACAGCTGCACCATCGAGAGCATCCTGAATGGTTGCATCACCGCCTGGTATGGCAACTGCTCGGCCTCCGATCGCAAGGGGCTACAGAGGGTAGTATGTACGGCCCAGTACATCACTGGGGCCAAGCTTCCTGCCATCCAGGACCTATATACCAGTCAGTGGCATAGAAAGGCCCTTATTTTTCTTAAAACTACATTGTTGGTTAACCTCTATGGGCTAGGTGGGACGCTTGCGTCCCACCTACTCAACAGCCAGTGTAATCCCGTGGCGCGATATTCAAATACCTCAAAAAATGCAAAAACTTCAATTTTTCAAACATATGACTATTTTACACCATTTTAAAGACAAGACAATCGTTAATCTAACCACACTGTCCGATTTCAAAAAGGCTTTACAACGAAAGCAAAACATTACATTATGTCAGCAGAGTACCCAGCCAGAAATAATCAGACACCCATTTTTCAAGCTAGCATATAATGTCACATAAACCCAAACCACAGCTAAATGCAGCACTAACCTTTGATGATCTTCATCAGATGACAACCCTAGGACATTATGTTATACAATACATGCATGTTTTGTTCAATCAAGTTCATATTTATATCAAAAACCAGCTTTTACATTAGCATGTGACTAGCATGTGACTAGCATTCCCACCGAACACTGCCGGTGAATTTACTAAATTACTCACGATAAACGTTCACAAAAAACATAACAATTATTTTAAGAATTATAGATACAGAACTCCTCTATGCACTCGATATGTCCGATTTTAAAATAGCTTTTCGGTGAAAGCACATTTTGCAATATTCTCAGTAGATAGCCCGGCATCACAGGACTAGCTATTTAGACACCCAGCAAGTTTAGCACTCACCAAAGTCAGATTTACTATAAGAAAAATGTTATTACCTTTGGTGTTCTTCATCAGAATGCACTCCCAGGACTTCTACTTCAATAACAAATGTTGGTTTGGTCCCAAATAATCCATTGTTATATCAAAATAGCGCGTTTTGTTCGATGCGTTCAAGACACTATCCGAAAGGGTAAATAAGGGTGACGAGCATGGCGCATTTCGTGACAAAAAATTCTAAATATTCCATTACCGTACTTCGAAGCATGTCAACCGCTGTTTAAAATCAATTTTTATGCCATTTTCTCGTAAAAAGCGATAATATTCAGACCGGGAAAGCGTGTATACGTACAAAGAGAGAGAAAATAAAAACATCTTGTGCCTCGTGCACGAGCCTGAGTCTCAGAGTACTCTGACCAGCCACTATCCAAATGCGATAATGTGTTTCCAGCCTGGGGCTGCCTCGATATCATTCAGCTTTTCCCCGGGCTCTGAGAGCCTATGGGAGCCGTAGGAAGTGTCACGTTACAGCAAAGATCCTCAGTCTTCAATAAAAAGAGCCAAGATGAACAACAACTTGTCAGACAGGCCACTTCCTGTTCAGAATCTTCTCAGGTTTTTGCCTGCCATATGAGTTCTGTTATACTCACAGACACCATTCAAACAGTTTTAGAAACTTTAGGGTGTTTTCTATCCAAAGCCAATAATTATATGCATATTCTAGTTACTGGGCAGGAGTAGTAACCAGATTAAATCGGGTACGTTTTTTATCCGGCCGTGTCAATACTGCCCCCCTAGCTTGTAAGTAAGCATTTCACGGTAAGGTCTACCTGTTGTATTCGGCATGTGACAAATAAAATGTGATTTGATTATGCCTGCCGTAAGCCAATTGATACAGTATGTGTATTACAGTGATTAAGACCAGAATTCAGACCATGACACAGGGAAGTCAGGAGGACACCTACAGCGGAGTGACAGAATGCATCAGGTAACCTCTCCTTCTCACTCTAACTCTTCCCTCCTGGTTTTAACAGGCCCTTTCTGATCGATTATATCCATATTATCTGATGGTAGAACATTAAAACATCTACTGGTACTATGAAATAAACGGAGAAGGCATTTTAGACTAGAAAATTCAGTACATGTCGGATAAAAAATGTCACGACCGTCCTGATGGGAACACCAGATTTGTCGTAAACTTTCCAAATATTGAATGAACTAAATACATTTTTTACATTTACATTTTAGTCATTTAGCAGACGCTCTTATCCAGAGCAACTTACAGTAGTGAATGCATACATTTCATACATTTTTTTTCTTTTCGTACTGGACAAGGTGGGATCTTTTTGTCTGTAAAATGAATTATGTGAGAAATGGTGGCGGAAAGGCTTTTAATTGCAAATATTGATTTAATAAAGTAATCTTGCAGTCACAAGATGAAATGAGTGGTCGTCCCTCTCCGACTTTGGAAAGCATACAGTTTATTAGGCTACAGATGAAATAAACTATGATGAACTTCACAGCATGGTGAAATTGCAAAGTGATGAGCTTGATGCTCCTTTCCCAAAAATATTGAGGGTTTTATTCTAGTGACAAAATGAACAACCAGTGCTTGGCTGCCATTTCACAATTAAAAAATAATCTCGTGCTCATGTCCATAAACTCATTCTGATTTGTTGTGGCCCCCACAATCATTTAATAAGTTGCCCATCCCTGATGTAGGCTATACCCGCACTGTATCTACGAGCTGTTGGCTAGGAGTGCATGTGCCAATACCAGAGTGGGCACATTCGCTATATTAACTCAATATTTTTTGTAACAAAACCATCAGTTGAAAATGTAATGGAAACCAATGGCATTTAACCGAGAAAGTTTTTTTATGTGCACTACGTCATCATACACAGAATTTTATCTGCAAAAAGTTTATCTGATGGAAACACGTATCTGGTGGGAAAATTCTCAGATTTTATTCATGCAGATTTGAGAATATTCACATGAAAATCTGGTGCAAATTGGATGGAAACCTCGCTATAGATTAAGATTTGAGATGTATATTAAAAGGTTTTGTGGCAAAACGCTATATATCAATTATTTAGCTGGAATGGAATGTTTGTATCCTGCAGATTTGAGATATAGATATATTACCTTATTGATAATTTTGTAAATATGTATTTTTTATATTGATGTCACAGACATATCAGTAGACAGGAATTCTAATGATATCTAGTTTATGTACACCAGTGGAGACTGATGAGAGGCGGACGGCTCATAATAATGGCTGGAATGGAGTAAATGGAATGGTACCAAATACACTGCTCAAAAAAATAAAGGGAACACTTAAACAACACAATGTAACTCCAAGTCAATCACACTTCTGTGAAATCAAACTGTCCACTTAGGAAGCAACACTGATTGACAATAATTTCACATGCTGTTGTGCAAATGGAATAGACAACAGGTGGAAATTATAGGCAATTAGCAAGACACCCCCAATAAAGGAGTGGTTTTGCAGGTGGTGACCACAGTCCACTTCTCAGTTCCTATGCTTCCTGGCTGATGTTTTGGTCACTTTTGAATGCTGGCGGTGCTTTCACTCTAGTGGTAGCATGAGACGGAGTCTACAACCCACACAAGTGGCTCAGGTAGTGCAGCTCATCCAGGATGGCACATCAATGCGAGCTGTGGCAAGAAGGTTTGCTGTGTCTGTCAGCGTAGTGTCCAGAGCATGGAGGCGCTACCAGGAGACAGGCCAGTACATCAGGAGACGTGGAGGAGGCCATAGGAGGGCAACAACCCAGCAGCGGGACCGCTACCTCCGCCTTTGTGCAAGGAGGAGCAGGAGGAGCACTGCCAGAGCCCTGCAAAATGACCTCCAGCAGGCCACAAATGTGCATGTCTGCTCAAACGGTCAGAAACAGACTCCATGAGGGTGGTATGAGGGCCCGACGTCCACAGGTGGGGGGTTGTGCTTATGTAACAGTGTAGGTTCCGTCCCTCTCTTCGCCCCAACCCGGGCTCGAACCAGGGACCCTTGCACACATCAACAACTGACACCCCACGAAGCATCGTTACCCATCGCGCCACAAAAGCCGCGGCCCTTGCAACGCGCAAGGGGAAACCCTACTTCAAGTCTCAGAAGCGAGTGACGTCACTGATTGAAATGCTATTAGCGCAAGCACCACCGCTAACTAACGAGCCATTTCACATCGGTTACACTCACCCCCTTTGACCTCCTCCTTTTCCGCAGCAACCAATGATCCGGGTCAACAGCATCAATGTAACAGTGTAGGTTCCGTCCCTCTCTTCGCCCCAACCTGGGCTCGAACCAGGGACCCTTGCACACATCAACAACTGACACCCACGAAGCATCGTTACCCATCGCGCCACAAAAGCCACAGCCCTTGCAACGCAAGGGGAAACCCTACTTCAAGTCTCAGAGCGAAAGTGACGTCACTGATTGAAATGCTATTAGCGCGCACCACCGCTAACTAACGAGCCATTTCACATCGGGTTACACTTACAGCCCAACACCGTGCAGGACGTTTGGCATTTGCCAGAGAACACCAAGATTGGCAAATTCGCCACTGGCGCCCCTGTGCTCTTCACAGATGAAAGCAGGTTCACACTGAGCACATGTGACAGACGTGACAGAGTCTGGAGACGCCGTGGAGAACGTTCTGCTGCCTGCAACATCCTCCAGCATGACCGGTTTGGCGGTGGGTCAGTCATGGTGTGGGGTGGCATTTCTTTGGGGGCCGCACAGCCCTCCATGTGCTCGCCAGAGGTAGCCTGACTGCCATTAGGTACCGAGATGAGATCCTCAGACCCCTTGTGAGACCATATGCTGGTGCGGTTGGCCCTGGGTTCTTCCTAATGCAAGACAATGCTAGACCTCATGTGGCTGGAGTGTGTCAGCAGTTCCTGCAAGAGGAAGGCATTGATGCTATGGACTGGCCCTCCCGTTCCCCAGACCTGAATCCAAGTGAGCACATCTGGGACATCATGTCTCGCTCCATCCACCAACGCCACGTTGCACCACAGACTGTCCAGGAGTTGGCGGATGCTTTAGTCCAGGTCTGGGAGGAGATCCCTCAGGGAGACCATCTGCCACCTCATCAGGAGCATGCCCAGGCGTTAGTAGGGGAGGTCATACAGGCACGTGGAGGCCACACACACTACTGAGCCTCATTTTGACTTGTTTTTAAAGGACATTACATCAAAGTTGGATCAGCCTGTAGTGTGGTTTTCCACTTAATTTTGAGTGTGACTCCAAATCCAGACCTCCATGGGTTGATGAATTGGATTTCCATTGATTATTTTTTGTGTGATTTTGTTGTCAGCACATTCAACTATGTAAAGAAAAAGTATTTATCAAGATTATTTCATTCATTCAGATCTAGGATGTGTTATTTTAGTGTTCCTAATTTTTTTGAGCAGTGTGTATGTTGTTCGCATTGACTGCATTCCAGCCATTACTGTGAGCCGTCCTCCCCAGCAGCGTTGTAGTTCTTGACACAAAACGGTGTGGCTGGCACCTTCTGCCATACCCTGTTCAATGGCACTAAATCTTTGTCTTCTTTCAATTGTCTCAAGGCTTAAAAATACTTGTTTAACTGGTTTCCTTATTCATCTACATTGATTGAAGTGGATTTAACAACTGACGGATCAAATGAGGGATCATATTGTTTTACCCGGTCAGTTTTACCATCGCGGAAAGAGCAGGTATTCATTTAAGTGATAATGCCCTCGAAAGCGGTGTTGATAGGCCCAAGATGAAGTCGAGGCGGCAAACCCGTGCCAATATATCCCTCTAAACAC
>NW_025548461.1:0-5106 GCF_905237065.1 Salmo salar | reverse complement strand
GGCTAAATACCAGTGTAACGGTAGACTAGATAACAGTGTGACAGTAGACTGGAGTGATAGTAAATAGTAACTATATACTTGTGTTCCAGTAGACTAACACCAGTGTAATAGTAGACTGGAGTGCAGTGTTCCATTGGCACTGTACCGGTGTTCCGTAGACTGAAATCACCGTGTAACAGTAGACTAGATACCGGTGTTCCATACTAATGCCAGTATTGCGTAGACTAATACCAGTGTTCATAGACCCGGCATTCCAGTGTTTCGGTAAACTGAATACATTTATTTCAGTAGACTAAATCCATTTAACCATAGACTAAATCCATTTTGTTTCCAATGGACTAATTCACTGGCCCAATACCAGTTTTCCGTAACTCAATCTTTTCCGGTAGACTGAATACCAGTTTATAAAACCTCAGAATACCTTAACAGTAGACTATACCAGTTAATGTAGAATGATACCTGTTGATTTCATTTAATTATATCCGGTGTAACATAGTTACCCAGTGTGCCATAACTAATCAGTTTAGAGTGTAAATACCTGTTCATAGACTGATACCCGGTGTAACACATTAGACTGGATACCGGTGTTCGTAGACTGAAATACCAGTGTAACCATAGACAAGATACCGTGTTCCTAGACTAAATCCGTGTAATTATAGAATGATACTTTTCCGTAAGACTAAATACCCAGTGTTCAGTAGACTAAATACCAGTGTAACATTAGACTGAATGCCAGTGTCATTGAACTAAATACCAGTGTAACTTAGTGGAGCTAGATACCAGTGAAATGATAGGAGCTAAATGCCCGGTGTTCCAGTAGACTGAATGCCAGTTAACATACTAAAAATTTTTACTCTATCCAGTTTAACTTTAACTGAATCAGTGTAACTAACTGAATTTTTTTTACTTTTAATACCAGTGTAACAGTAAGACAAGATACCGGTGTTCAGTAGACTGAATACCGTGTAATAGTAGAATAAATACCCAGTATTCTATGCACTAAATACCAGTGTTCCATAGACTAGACACCCAGTGTAACAGTAGACTGAATACCAGTGTAACAGTAGACTAAATACCAGTGTAACAGTGGACCCTGAATACCATAAATATAGAATAAATACCCATTTCTAGACTGAATGCCAGGGTAACATAAACTAGATTCCGAGGTGTTCCGTAGACTAATACCCATTAACTATAACTAACCTGTTCAAACCTATATCCACCAGTTTAACAGTAACTAATAGTGTTCTTTTCTGTTTTATACCTGTGTTCGTAGACTGAAATACCAGTCTAACGTAGACTGCGCTACCGGTCTCCAGTACTGATCCTGTATACAGTAGATGCCAGTGTCAATAGTAGATTAATACCCGTGTTCCTACCTCCTTAACGTAACCAACATACCTAGCAATAGTAGGTGATATCCCGGTGTTCGTAGACTGTTACCAGTGTTCAGTAACTAATATGTAATAGTGAATTTGTTCGTAGGTAATTGTGTTTATATCAGTATCTGTCATATCCTCAATTCTGCTACTAGCTACCAGTCACCTAGTAGACTAAATACCCATTGTTCTGAGCTAAATGCCGGTGTTAATGGTAGAATAGGTACCGGTGTTCCAGTAGGCAGAAATACCAGTGTTTCAGTAGACTGAATACCGGTATTCAGTAGTCTGAATTGTAAAAATAAGCTATAATGCCGTATTCAGTAACTAATACCAGTGTAACAGTAGACTAAATACGAGTGTTCATTAGACTAAATACCAGTGTAACAGTAGACTGAATACCCAGTGTTCCATAACTTTTATTCCCGTAACTGAATCCATTTTACATAACTACATTCCCTTCATCATTAACTAGATACCCAGAAATTAATTACATTTTCCTTGTTCGGTTGAATAGATACCAGGTTAACCAGTTACTACATCAGTTTAACTATGTTCATAATTTTTTTACCGGTGTTCAGTAGACTTATACCTCATTATTCCTTAACAGCAGTACTGAATACCCCGAAATTCCAGTAGATAAATACCAGTGTAACGGTAGACTGGAATACCATTGAAACGTAAATACTGAATACCTAGTGAAACGTAGACTAATACCGTGTAACTAGACTGGAGTACCGTGTACGTAGCTTGATAGTGTTTTTTTTTTTCCAGTGTTCAGTAGACTGAATCCCGTCTTCCGGTTACTGATTGTTCGTTTAATTCCTATACCATTTAAACTAGATACCCAGTGTTTCCTTGACTAAATGCCGGTGTAACGATAGACCTGAATACCTGTTCCCCGTTAACTAATCCATTAACCTAGACTAGATACCCGGTGTTCAGTATAGTATGATTAGAATAATCCATTAACGTAGGCTGAACTAGTGTTAAGTAGCTGGATACCCGGTGTTCAGTAGTCTAGACACCAGTGTAAAAGTAGACTTTATATACCCGGTCATTTCCATAGACTAAATACCAGTTAGCAACATAACCATTTTTAGTAGAGCTAAATACCAGTGTGACAGTAGACTAGATGCCAGTGAAATAGTAGACTGGTTACCAGTGTTCATAGACTAACACCAGTGTAATAGTAGACTATATACCCAGTATTCAGCCCATGCCAGTGTTCCCGTAGACTACAGATACCGGTGTAACGTAGACTGAATACAGGTACACCATTAGGGGCTGACACAGTGTAACGTAGACTGAATACCCTACTATAACTTGCTGGAATACCAGTGTAACGTAACTGAATACCAGTGAAAATAGTATAATGAATGCCGGTGTTCCGGTAGACTGGAAATGCCAGGGTAACGGTAAACTAGAATGCCAGTGTTCGATGTAGACTGAATACCAGTGTAACAGTAGACTAAAAACCCAGTGTTCAAAAATTTTTTTATATGCCAGTTTTAGCTTGGTAGACTGAATGCCGGTGTTCAGTAGACTGAATGCCAGTGTATGTAGACTAGAAACCCAGTGAATGCGACTGAATGTGAGTGTTCATAGACTGAATACCAGTTTCGTGAGCTAATACCTGTGTTCAGTAGAATGAATGCCAGTCTAACGTAACTTGCATGCAGTGCTCATAGACTGAATACCAGTGTAACGATAGACTAGATACCCAGTGTTCATAATAACACCGGTGTTCCAGTAGACTAGATACCCGGTGTTTCAGTAGTCTAGATACCAGTGTAAAAATAGACTGAATACCAGTGTAGCAGCCCAGACTAGATACCGGTGTTCATAACTAATTGCAATTGTTCAGTTACTAATGTATTCCACTGACTGGTTACCGGTGTAACAGTAGACTAATACCAGTGCAACATTAGACTGAATGCCAGAATTGTAACGGTAGACTGAATGCCAGTGTAACAGTAGACTATAGATAACGGTGTGACAGTAGACTGGAGTGCCGGTGAAATAGTGACTGGGACCCTGTGTTCAGTAGACTAGACACCAGTGTAATAGTAGACTAGATGCCAGTGTTCAGTACACTGCATACCCAGTGTTCCGTAGACTGAATACCAGTGTAACAATGGGCTAGTTGCCAGTGTTCGTAACTAATTGCCAATTTAACGTAGACTGAATACCAGTGTAACAATGGGCTAGATACCAGTGTAACAGTAGACTGAATGCCAGTGAAATAGTAGAATAGATACCTATTTCGATAACTAATACGGGTAACAGTAAACTGAATACCCAGTGTTCAGTAGACTGGAATACCAGTTAACAATTGAACCAGAAACCAGTATTTCCGGTACAATATATGCCAGTTTAACGGTAGACTGGATACCGGTGTTCGGTAGACTTGCTGAATGCCTAGTGTAACGTAACTCGAAACCCAGTGAAATGGACCTTGATATGCAGGTGTTCGTAGACTAGAATACCAGTGTTTCAAACAGACTGGTATAGTTAAAATAGACTGAATATGTGTCTAACAGTAGAACTGCATTAGTGCTCAGTAGACTGAATACCCGGTGTAACAGTAGACTGAATACCCGGTGTTTCCAGTAGACTGGAGCACCAGTGTTCGGTAGACTGGAATACCAGTGTTCGGTGGTCACCAGATACCAGTGTAATAGTAGACTAGATGCAGGTGTAACGGCAGACTAGATACCAGTGTTCCAGTAGACTAAATACCGGTGTTTAGTTGTTTCAAATACCAATGTTCCACTGAGCTAGTTGCAAGTGTAACAATGGAGCTAGATACCAGTGTAACAGTAGACTAGATACCGGTGTAACAGTAGACTGAATGCCAGTGTAACAGTAACTTTGTAGGCAGTAGACTAGATGCCAGTGAAATAATAGACCTGAATACCTTTGTGTTCGGTAAAAACTAGACACCAGTGTAATAGTAACTATAGGTATTCAGTACACTACATACCAGTGTTCAATGAACTAATACCTGTAGACTGAATACCCAGTGTTCAGTAGACTAGGTACCAGTGTTCAGTAGACTGGAGCTTTTTCTTTGGTGACTAAATACCCGGTGTTCATAACTCGATACTTGGTATTCTTGAATTTTCTATATTCATAGACTGAATCATTTTGTAACATTAGACTAGATACCCGGTGTTCCTGAGACTAGATACCTGGGTAACGGCAGACTAGAGACCAGTGTTCATTAACTAATACCCAGTTTTCATAGACTATATACCCATATTTCTTCGTGCAGTAACACTGAATACCGTGTTCGTAACTGGTTACCGGTGTAATAGTAGAATGAATGCCGGTGTTCCTGGTAGACTAAATACCAGTGTAACGGTAGGTAAGATTCACAGTGTTTCCAGTAGACTAGATACAGTGTAATAGTAGAATGATACCGGTGTTTGGTAGACTAATACCCAGTGTTCATAGACTGAATACCAGTGTAACGGTAGACTAGATACCAATATACATTAGACTGAATACCCGGCAGTACGCGGTAGACTGAATACCGGTGAAATAGTTGAATGAATACCCGGTGTTCCATAACTAATTTAGCAGTAACCCAGTGAAGTCTATTCGGTACACTGTGTAGCCAGTTTAACAGTAGACTAGATACCAGTGTAACTAACTAATCCGAGTGTTTCATAGACTATTAGCAGTGTAACGGTAGACTGGATAACGCAGTGTTCAGTAGACT
>NW_025548460.1:0-8559 GCF_905237065.1 Salmo salar | reverse complement strand
GTAGACTAGATAACAGGACAGTAGACTAGACGCCAGTGAAACAGTGCAGACTAGATACCTGCGTTCAGTAGACTAGACACCAGTGTAACAGTAGACCAGATACCAGTCTAACAGTACACTGCATACCAGTGCTCAGTAGACTAGATACCAGCAACAGTAGACTAGATACCAGTGAAACAGTAGACTGGATCCCAGTGTTCAGCAGACTAGATACCAGCGTAACAGCAGACTAGATACGTGCCATAGTAGACTAGATACCAGTGTTCAGTAGACTAGATACCAAAGTGTCAGCAGACCAGATACCAGTAACAGTAGACAGATACCATTAATCAGCAGACTAGATACCAGTGTAACAGCAGACTAGAGACCGTGTATCAGTAGACCAGATACCAGTGTAACAGCAAGACTAGACACCAGTGTAATCAGCAGACTAGATACCAGTGTAACAGTAGACTAGATACCAGTGTTCCAGTAGACTAGATACCAGTGTTCAGTAGACTAGATACCAGTGTTTCAGTAGACTAGACACCAGTGTCAGTAGACTAGATACCAGTGTAACAGTAGACTAGATACCAGTGTACAGTAGACTAGAATACCAGTGTAACAGTAGACTAGATACCAGTGTTCAGTAGACTAGATACCAGTGGAACAGCAGACGCAGATACCAGTGTTCAGTAGACTAGATACCACAGTGTAACAGTAGACTAGATACCAGTGTTCAGTAGACTAGATAACCAGTGTAACAGCAGAATGGATACCAGTGGAAATTAGTAGACTAGATACCAGTGTTACAGTAGACTAGATAACAGTGTTACAGTAGACTAGATACCAGTGTTACAGTAGACTAGATACCAGTGAAATTCCAGTAGACTAGATACCAGTGTAACAGTAGACTGGATACCAGTGTAACAGTAGACTAGATACCAGTGTTCAGTAGACTAGATACCAGTGTATCAGTAGACTAGATACCAGTGTTCAGTAGACTAGATACCAGTGTAACAGTAGACTGGATACCAGTGTTCAGTAGACTAGATACCAGTGTAATAGTAGACTAGATACCAGTGTTCAGTAGACGAACCAGTGTTTAGTAGACTAGATACCAGTGTTCAGTAGACTAGATACCAGTGTAACAGTAGACTAGATACCAGTGTTCAGTAGACTAGATACCAGTGTAACAGTAGACTAGATACCAGTGTAATAGTAGACTAGATACCAGTGTTCAGTAGACTAGATACCAGTGTTCAGTAGACTAGATACCAGTGTAACAGTAGACTAGATACCAGTGTTCCAGTAGACTAGATACCAGTGTCAGTAGACTAGATACCAGTGTAACAGTAGACTAGATACCAGTGTAATAGTAGACTAGATACCAGTGTTCAGTAGACTAGATACCAGTGTTCAGTAGACTAGATACCAGTGTAACAGTAGACTGGATACCAGTGTTCAGTAGACTAGATACCAGTGTAACAGTAGACTAGATACCAGTGTAACAGTACAAACATTTAGGAGGATGTAGAGGCATACATTTCCTACACTCGTCTAGATACCGTGTAACAGAGAATCCAGTGTTCAGTGACTAAATACCAGTGAATGCAGACAGATACCAGTGTTCAGTAGACTAGATACCAGTGTAACAGCAGACGATACCAGGTAATCAGTAGACTAGATACCAGTTACAGCAGACTAGATACCAGTGTTCAGTAGACTAGATACCAGTGTAACAGTAGACTAGATACCAGTGTTCAGTAGACTAGATACCAGTGTAACAGTAGACTAGATACCAGTGTTCAGTAGACTCGATACCAGTGTAACAGTAGACTAGATACCAGTGAAATGGTAGAATAGACACCAGTGTTCAGTAGAATAGATACCAGTGTTCAGTTGACTAGATACCAGTGTAACAGTAGACTAGATACCAGTGTAATAGTAGACTTGATACCAGTGTTCAGTAGACTAGATACCAGTGAAATAGTAGAATAGATACAGTGTAACAGCAGACTAGATACCAGTGTTCAGTAGACTAGATACCAGTGTAACAGTAGACTAGAAACCAGTGAAATGGTAGACTAGATACGAGTGTTCAGCAGACTAGATACCAGTGTTCAGTAGACTAGATACCAGTGTAACAGTAGACTGGATACCAGTGTTCAGTAGACTAGATACCAGTGTAAAAGTAGACTGGATACCAGTGTTCAGTAGACTGGATCCCAGTGTTCAGTAGACTAGATACCAGTGTTCAGAAGACTAGATACCAGTTTAACAGTAGACGAGATACCAGTGTAAAAGTAGACTGGATACCAGTGTTCAGTAGACTAGATACCAGTGTTCAGTAGACTAGATACCAGTGTAACAGTAGACTAGATACCAGTGTAAAAGTAGACTGGATCCCACTGTTCAGTAGACTAGATACCAGTGTTCAGTAGACTAGATACAAGTGTTAAGTAGACTAGATACCAGTGTTCAGTAGACTAGATACCAGTGTAACAGTAGACTAGATACCAGTGTTCAGTAGACTAGATTCCAGTGTAACAGTAGACTAGATACCAGTGTAACAGTAGACTAGATACCAGTGTTCAGTAGACTAGATACCAGTGTTCAGTAGACTAGATACCAGTGTTCAGTAGACTAGATACCAGTGTAACAGTAGACTAGATACCAGTGTTCAGTAGACTAGATACCAGTGTTCAGTAGACTAGATACCAGTGTTCAGTAGACTAGATACCAGTGTACAGTAGACTAGATACCAGTGTTCAGTAGACTAGATACCAGTGTAACAGTAGACTAGATACCAGTGTTCAGTAGACTAGATACCAGTGTAACAGTAGACTAGATACCAGTGTTCAGTAGACTAGATACCAGTGTAACAGTAGACTAGATACCAGTGAATTAGTAGACTAGATACCAGTGTTCAGTAGACTAGATACCAGTGTTCAGTAGACTAGATACCAGTGTAACAGTAGACTAGATACCAGTGTAATCAGTAGACTAGATACCAGTGTAACAGTAGACTAGATACCAGTGTTACAGTAGACTAGATACCAGTGTTAGTAGACTAGATACCAGTGTTCAGTAGACTAGATACCAGTGTTCAGTAGACTAGATACCAGTGTAACAGTAGACTAGATACCAGTGTTCAGTAGACTAGATACCAGTGTAACAGTAGACTAGATACCAGTGTTCAGTAGACTAGATACCAGTGTTACAGTAGACTAGATACCAGTGTTCAGTAGACTAGATACCAGTGTAATCAGTAGACTAGATACCAGTGTTCAGTAGACTAGATACCAGTGTAACAGTAGACTAGATACCAGTGTTCAGTAGACTAGATACCAGTGTTCAGTAGACTAGATACCAGTGTT
Organism: Salmo salar; assembly: GCF_905237065.1. Taxonomy (NCBI): domain Eukaryota; kingdom Metazoa; phylum Chordata; class Actinopteri; order Salmoniformes; family Salmonidae; genus Salmo; species Salmo salar. The sequence goes on along the minus strand of NW_025548460.1, from coordinate 5,200 downwards.
CAGTAGACTAGATACCAGTGTAACAGTAGACTAGATACCAGTGTAACAGTAGACTAGATACCAGTGTAACAGTAGACTGGATACCAGTGTAACAGTAGACTAGATACCAGTGTAACAGTAGACTAGATACCAGTGTTACAGTAGACTAGATACCAGTGTTCAGTAGACTAGATACCAGTGTAAGAGTAGACTGGATACCAGTGTTCAGTAGACTAGATACCAGTGTAACAGTAGACTAGATACCAGTTTAACAGTACATGACATCCGAACTTCAGTAGATTCCAGTGTTTCTGTGGTAGACTAGATACCAGTGTAATAGTAGACTAGATACCAGTGTTCAGTAGACTAAATACCAGTGTAACAGTAGACTAGATACCAGTGTTCAGTAGACTAGATACCAGTGTAACAGTAGACTAGATACCAGTGTAATCAGTAGACTAGATACCAGTGTAACAGTAGACTAGATACCAGTGTTCAGTAGACTAGATACCAGTGTAACAGTAGACTAGATACCAGTGTTCAGTAGACTAGATACCAGTGTTACAGTAGACTAGATACCAGTGTTCAGTAGACTAGATACCAGTGTAACAGTAGACTAGATACCAGTGTAATAGTAGACTAGATACCAGTGTTCAGTAGACTAGATACCAGTGTTCAGTAGACTAGATACCAGTGTTACAGTAGACTAGATACCAGTGTTCAGTAGACTAGATACCAGTGTTACAGTAGACTAGATACCAGTGTAACAGTAGACTAGATACCAGTGTTACAGTAGACTAGATACCAGTTAGTAGACTAGTACCAGTGTAACAGTAGACTAGATACCAGTGTTCAGTAGACTAGATACCAGTGTAACAGTAGACTAGATACCAGTGAAATAGTAGACTAGATACCGAGTGTTCAGTAGACTAGATACCAGTGTTCAGTAGACTAGATACCAGTGTAACAGTAGACTAGATACCAGTGTTACAGTAGACTAGATACCAGTGTAACAGTAGACTAGATACCAGTGTTCAGTAGACTAGATACCAGTGTAACAGTAGACTAGATACCAGTGTTCAGTAGACTAGATACCAGTTTAACAGTAGACTAGATACCAGTGTAACAGTAGACTAGATACGAGTGTTCAGTAGACTAGATACCAGTGTAACAGTAGACTGGATACCAGTGTTCAGTAGACTAGATACCAGTGTAACAGTAGACTAGATACCAGTGTTCAGTAGACTAGATACCAGTGTAACAGTAGACTAGATACCAGTGTTCAGTAGACTAGATACCAGTGTAATAGTAGACTAGATACCAGTGTTCAGTAGACTAGATACCAGTGTAACAGTAGACTAGATACCAGTGTAACAGTAGACTAGATACCAGTGTAACAGTAGACTAGATACCAGTGTTCAGTAGACTAGATACCAGGGTAACAGTAGACTAGATACCAGTGTTCAGTAGACTAGATACCAGTGTAACAGTAGACTAGATACCAGTGTTCAGTAGACTAGATACCAGTGTAACAGTAGACTAGATACCAGTGTAATAGTAGACTGATACCAGTGTTCAGTAGACTAGATACCAGTGTTCAGTAGACTAGATACCAGTGTAACAGTAGACTAGATACCAGTGTAATAGTAGACTAGATACCAGTGTTCAGTAGACTAGATACCAGTGTAATCAGTAGACTAGATACCAGTGTTACAGTAGACTAGATACCAGTGTTCAGTAGACTAGATACCAGTGTAACAGTAGACTAGATACCAGTGTAATAGTAGACTAGATACCAGTGTTCAGTAGACTAGATACCAGTGTTCAGTAGACTAGATACCAGTGTAACAGTAGACTAGATACCAGTGTTCAGTAGACTAGATACCAGTGTTCAGTAGACTAGATACCAGTGTTCAGTAGACTAGATACCAGTGTAACAGTAGACTAGATACCAGTGTTCAGTAGACTAGATACCAGTGTAACAGTAGACTAGATACCAGTGTTCAGTAGACTAGATACCAGTGTTCAGTAGACTAGATACCAGTGTTCAGTAGACTAGATACCAGTGTAACAGTAGACTAGATACCAGTGTAACAGTAGACTAGATACCAGTGTTCAGTAGACTAGATACCAGTGTTCAGTAGACTAGATACCAGTGTTCAGTAGACTAGATACCAGTGTAACAGTAGACTAGATACCAGTGTTCAGTAGACTAGATACCAGTGTTCAGTAGACTAGATACCAGTGTAACAGTAGACTAGATACCAGTGTTCAGTAGACTAGATACCAGTGTAACAGTAGACTAGATACCAGTGTAACAGTAGACTAGATACCAGTGTTCAGTAGACTAGATACCAGTGTTCAGTAGACTAGATACCAGTGTTCAGTAGACTAGATACCAGTGTAACAGTAGACTAGATACCAGTGTTCAGTAGACTAGATACCAGTGTTCAGTAGACTAGATACCAGTGTTCAGTAGACTAGATACCAGTGTAACAGTAGACTAGATACCAGTGTTCAGTAGACTAGATACCAGTGTAACAGTAGACTGGATACCAGTGTTCAGTAGACTAGATACCAGTGTAACAGTAGACTGGATACCAGTGTTCAGTAGACTAGATACCAGTGTAACAGTAGACTAGATACCAGTGAAATAGTAGAATAGACACCAGTGTTCAGTAGACTAGATACCGGTGTTACAGTAGACTAGATACCAGTGTAACAGTAGACTAGATACCAGTGTAACAGTAGACTAGATACCAGTGTAACAGTAGACTAGATACCAGTGTAACAGTAGACTTGATACCAGTGTTCAGTAGACTAGATACCAGTGAAGTAGAATAGAACAGTGTAACAGCAGACTAGATACCAGTGTTCAGTAGACTAGATACCAGTGTAACAGTAGACTAGAAACCAGTGAAACAGTAGACTAGATACCAGTGTTCAGTAGACTAGATACCAGTGTTCAGTAGACTAGATACCAGTGTAACAGTAGACTAGATACCAGTGTTACAGTAGACTAGATACCAGTGTAATAGTAGACTTGATACCAGTGTTCAGTAGACTAGATACCAGTGTAATAGTAGAATAGATACCAGTGTTCAGTAGACTGAGATACCAGTGTATCAGTAGACTAGATACCAGTGTAACAGTAGACTAGATACCAGTGTTCAGTAGACTAGATACCAGTGTAACAGTAGACTGGATACCAGTGTTCAGTAGACTAGATACCAGTGTAACAGTAGACTAGATACCAGTGTTCAGTAGACTAGATACCAGTGTAACAGTAGACTAGATACCAGTGTTCAGTAGACTAGATACCAGTGTAATAGTAGACTAGATACCAGTGTTCAGTAGACTAGATACCAGTGTAACAGTAGACTAGATACCAGTTTAATAGTAGACTAGATACCAGTGTTCAGTAGACTAGATACCAGTGTTCAGTAGACTAGATACCAGTGTAACAGTAGACTGGATACCAGTGTTCAGTAGACTAGATACCAGTGTAACAGTAGACTGGATACCAGTGTTCAGTAGACTGGATACCAGTGTAACAGTAGACTAGATACCAGTGAAATAGTAGAATAGACACCAGTGTTCAGTTGAATAGATACCAGTGTTCAGTTGACTAGATACCAGTGTAACAGTAGACTAGATACCAGTGTAATAGTAGATTAGATACCAGTGTTCAGTAGACTAGATACCAGTGAGGTAACAGCAGACTAGATACCAGTGTTCAGTAGACTAGATACCAGTGTAACAGTAGACTAGATACCAGTGTAACAGTAGACTAGATACCAATGTTCAGTAGACTAGTTACCAGTGTAACAGTAGACTAGATACCAGTGTAACAGTAGACTAGATACCAGTGTAACAGTAGACTAGATACCAGTGTTCAGTAGACTAGATACCAGTGTAACAGTAGACTAGATACCAGTGTAACAGTAGACTAGATACCAGTGTAATAGTAGACTAGATACCAGTGTTCAGTAGACTAGATACCAGTGTTCAGTAGACTAGATACCAGTGTAACAGTAGACTAGATACCAGTGTTCAGTAGACTAGATACCAGTGTTCAGTAGACTAGATACCAGTGTAACAGTAGACTAGATACCAGTGTAACAGTAGACTAGATACCAGTGTAACAGTAGACTAGATACCAGTGTAATAGTAGACTAGATACCAGTGTTCAGTAGACTATACAGTGTTCAGTAGACTAGATACCAGTGTTCAGTAGACTAGATACCAGTGTAACAGTAGACTAGATACCAGTGTTCAGTAGACTAGATACCAGTGTTACAGTAGACTAGATACCAGTGTTCAGTAGACTAGATACCAGTGTAACAGTAGACTGGATACCAGTGTTTAGTAGACTAGATACCAGTGTAACAGTAGACTAGATACCAGTGTTCAGTAGACTAGATACCAGTGTAACAGTAGACTAGATACCAGTGTTCAGTAGACTAGATACCAGTGTAACAGTAGACTAGATACCAGTGAAACTAGTAGACTAGATACCAGTGTTCAGTAGACTAGATACCAGTGTTCAGTTGACTAGACCAGTGTAACGCAAACCAGTGTAACAGTAGACTAGATACCAGTGGAGACATAGTGAATAGTAGACTAGATACCAGTGTTCAGTAGACTAGATACCAGTGTAACAGTAGACTAGAAACTAGTGAAATAGTAGACTAGACACGAGTGTTCAGTAGACTAGATACCAGTGTTCAGTAGACTAGATACCAGTGTAACAGTAGACTAGATACCAGTGTTCAGTAGACTAGATACCATGTTCAGTAGACTAGATACCAGTGTAATAGCAGAATGGATACCAGTGTTCAGTAGACGAGATACCAGTGTTCAGTAGACTAGATACCACTGTAACAGTAGACTAGATACCAGGCAGTAGACTAGATACCAGTGTAACAGTAGACTGGATACCAGTGTTCAGTAGACTAGATACCAGTGTAACAGTAGACTAGATACCAGTGTTCAGTAGACTAGATGCAGTGGAACAGAGACTAGAGACCAGTGATCGGTCACTCTAGATACCAGTGAAAAAGCAGATAAATTGTAACCGCAGACTAGATCAGCGTAACAGAGGACAAGATACTGTGTTTAGTAGACTAGATACCAGTGTTCGAAATAGTAATAGATACAGTGAAACAGCAGACTAGATACCAGTGTTCAGTAGACTAGATACCAGTGTAAGGTAGACTAG
>NW_025548459.1:0-67016 GCF_905237065.1 Salmo salar | reverse complement strand
AGTCTATACAGACACAGACAACTGATATACTAACAACTCGTCTATACAGACACAGACAGCTGACATTGTAACATCTAGTCGATACAGACACAGAAACAGACAGTTGATATAGTAACATCTAGTCTATACAGACACATACAGCTGATATAGTAACATCTAGTCTATACAGACACAGACAGCTGATATAGTAACATCTAGTCTATACAGACACTGACACAGACAGCTGATATAGTAACAACTAGTCTATACAGACACAGACAGCTTATATAGTAACATCTAGTCTACACAGACACAGACAGCTGATATAGTAACTTCTAGTCTATACAGACACTGACACAGACAGCTGATATAGTAACAACTAGTCTATACAGACACAGACAGCTTATATAGTAACAACTAGTCTATACAGACACAGACAGCTGATATTGTAACATCTAGTCTATACAGACACAGCCAGCTGATAAAGTAACAACTAGACTATACAGACACAGACAGCTGATAAAGTAACAACTAGTCTATACAGACACAGACACAGTCAGCTGATATAGTAACAACTAGTCTATACAGACACAGAAAGCTGATATAGTATCAACTAGTCTATACAGACACAGACACAGTCAGCTGATATAGTAACAACTAGTCTATACAGACACAGACAGCTGATATAGTACCAACTAGTCTATACAGACACACGACAGCTGATATAGTAACAACTAGTCTATACAGACACAGACAGCTGATATAGTAACAACTAGTCTATACAGACACAGACAGCTGATATAGTAACATCTAGTCTATACTGACACAGACACAGCCAGCTGATATAGTAACATCTAGTCTATACAGACACAGACAGCTGATATAGTAACATCTAGTCTACACAGACACAGAGACAGACAGCTGATATAGTAACATCTAGTCTATACAGACACTGACAGCTGATATAGTAACAACTAGTCTATACAGACACAGACAGCTGATATAGTAGCATCTAGTCTATACAGACACAGACAGCTGATATAGTAACATCTAGTCGATACAGACACAGACAGCTGATATAGTAACATCTAGTCTATACAGACACAGACAGCTGATATAGTAACAACTAGTCTATACAGACACAGACAGCTGATATAGTAACAACTAGTCTATATAGACACATACAGCTGATATAGTAACAACTAGTCTATACAGACACAGACAGCTGATATAGTAACAACTAGTCTATACAGACACAGACACAGTCAGCTGATATAGTAAAAACTAGTATATACAGACACAGACAGCTGATATAGTAACAACTAGTCTATCCAGACACAGACAGCTGATATAGTAACAACTAGTCTATACAGACACATACAGCTGATATAGTAACAACTAGTCTATACAGACACAGACACAGTCAGCTGATATAGTAACAACTAGTCTATACAGACACAGACTGCTGATATAGTAACAACTAGTCTATACAGACACAGACAGCTGATATAGTAACAACTAGTCTATACAGACAAAGACACAGACAGCTGATATAGTAACAACTTGTCTATACTGACACAGACAGCTGATATAGTAACATCTAGTCTATACAGACACAGACAGCTGAAACAGTAACATCTAGTCTATTCAGACACAGACAGCTGATATAGTAACATCTAGTCTATACAGACACAGGCAGCTGATATAGTAACAACTAGTCAATACAGACACAGACAGCTGATATAGTAACATCTAGTCTATACAGATACAGACAGCTGATATAGTAACATCTAGTCTATACAGACACAGACAGCATATATAGTAACATCTAGTCTATACAGACACAGACAGCTGATATAGTAACAACTAGTCTTTACAGACAGTCAGCTGATATAGTAACAACGAGTCTATACTGACACAGACACAGACACAGACAGCTGATATAGTAACAACTAGTCTATACAGACACAGTCAGCTGATATAGTAACAACTAGTCTATACAGACACAGACACAGCACGGATATAGTAACAACTAGTCTATACAGACACAGACAGCTGATATAGTAACATCTAGTCTATACAGACACAGACAGCTGATATAGTAACATCTAGTCTATACAGACACAGACACAGACAGCTGATATAGTAACAACTAGTCTATTCAGACACAGACAGCTGGTATAGTAACAACTAGTCAATACAGAGACAGACACAGACAGCTGCTATAGTAATAACTAGTCTATACAGACACAGACAGCTGATATAGTAACAACTAGTCTATACAGACACAGACACAGTCAGCTGATATAGTAACAACTAGTCTATACAGACACAGAAAGCTGATATAGTAACAACTAGTCTATACAGACACAGACACTCAGCTGATATAGTAACAACTAGTCTATACAGACACAGACAGCTGATATAGTAACAACTAGTCTATACAGACCCACACAGCTGATATAGTAACAACTAGTCTATACAGACACAGACAGCTGATATAGTAACAACTAGTCTATACAGACACAGACAGCTGATATAGTAACATCTAGTCTATACTGACACAGACACAGCCAGCTGATATAGTAACATCTAGTCTATACAGACACAGACAGCTGCAACAGTAACATCTAGTCTATTCAGACACAGACAGCTGATATAGTAACATCTAGTCTATACAGACACAGACAGCTGATATAGTAACATCTAGTCTATACAGACACAGACAGCTGATATAGTAACATCTAGTCTATACAGACACAGACAGCTGATATAGTAACATCTAGTCTATACAGACACAGACAGCTGATATAGTAACATCTAGTCTATACAGACACAGACAGCTGATATAGTAACAACTAGTCTATACAGACACAGACAGCTGATATAGTAACAACTAGTCTATACAGACACAGACAGCTGATATAGTAACAACTAGTCTATACAGACACAGACAGCTGATATAGTAACAACTAGTCTATACAGACACAGACACAGTCAGCTGATATAGTAAAAACTAGTATATACAGACACAGACAGCTGATATAGTAACAACTAGTCTATACAGACACAGACACAGTCAGCTGATATAGTAAAAACTAGTATATCCAGACACAGACAGCTGATATAGTAACAACTAGTCTATACAGACACATACAGCTGATATAGTAACAACTAGTCTATACAGACACAGACACAGTCAGCTGATATAGTAACAACTAGTCTATACAGACACAGACTGCTGATATAGTAACAACTAGTCTATACAGACACAGACAGCTGATATAGTAACAACTAGTCTATACAGACAAAGACACAGACAGCTGATATAGTAACAACTTGTCTATACTGACACAGACAGCTGATATAGTAACATCTAGTCTATACAGACACAGACAGCTGAAACAGTAACATCTAGTCTATTCAGACACAGACAGCTGATATAGTAACATCTAGTCTATACAGACACAGGCAGCTGATATAGTAACAACTAGTCAATACAGACACAGACAGCTGATATAGTAACATCTAGTCTATACAGATACAGACAGCTGATATAGTAACATCTAGTCTATACAGACACAGACAGCATATATAGTAACATCTAGTCTATACAGACACAGACAGCTGATATAGTAACAACTAGTCTTTACAGACACAGTCAGCTGATATAGTAACAACTAGTCTATACGCACAGACACAGACACAGACAGCTGATATAGTAACAACTAGTCTATACAGACACAGACAGCTGATATAGTAACATCTAGTCTATACAGACACAGACACAGACAGCTGATATAGTAACAACTAGTCTATTCAGACACAGACAGCTGGTATAGTAACAACTAGTCAATACAGAGCAACACAGACAGCTGCTATAGTAATAACTAGTCTATACAGACACAGACAACTGATATAGTAACAACTCGTTTATACAGACACAGACAGCTGACATTGTAACATCTATTCGATACAGACACAGAAACAGACAGTTGATATAGTAACATTTAGTCTATACAGACACATACAGCTGAAATAGTATCAACTAGTCTATACAGACACAGGCATCTGATATAGTAACATCTAGTCTATACAGACACAGACAGCTTATATAGTAACATCTAGTCTACACAGACACAGACAGCTGATATAGTAACTTCTAGTCTATACAGACACTGACACAGACAGCTGATATAGTAACAACTAGTCTATACAGACACAGACAGCTTATATAGTAACATCTAGTCTACACAGACACAGACAGCTGATATAGTAACTTCTAGTCTATACAGACACTGACACAGACAGCTGATATAGTAACAACTAGTCTATACAGACACAGACAGCTTATATAGTAACAACTAGTCTATACAGACACAGACAGCTGATATAGTAACATCTAGTCTATACAGACACAGACAGCTGATATAGTAACATCTAGTCTATACAGACACAGACAGCTGATATAGTAACAACTAGTCTATACAGACACAGACAGCTGATATAGTAACAACTAGTCTATACAGACACAGACACAGTCAGCTGATATAGTAACAACTAGTCTATACAGACACAGACAGCTGATATAGTAACAACTAGTCTATACAGACACAGACACCAGCTGATATAGTAACAACTAGTCTATACAGACACAGACAGCTGATATAGTACCAACTAGTCTATACAGACCCACACAGCTGATATAGTAACAACTAGTCTATACAGACACAGACTGCTGATATAGTAACAACTAGTCTATACAGACACAGACAGCTGATATAGTAACAACTAGTCTATACAGACAAAGACACAGACAGCTGATATAGTAACAACTTGTCTATACTGACACAGACAGCTGATATAGTAACATCTAGTCTATACAGACACAGACAGCTGATATAGTAACAACTAGTCTATACAGACACAGACAGCTGATATAGTAACAACTAGTCTATACAGACACAGACAGCTGATATAGTAACAACTAGTCTATACAGACAAAGACACAGACAGCTGATATAGTAACAACTTGTCTATACTGACACAGACAGCTGATATAGTAACATCTAGTCTATACAGACACAGACAGCTGAAACAGTAACATCTAGTCTATTCAGACACAGACAGCTGATATAGTAACATCTAGTCTATACAGACACAGACAGCTGATATAGTAACATCTAGTCTATACAGACACAGACAGCTGATATAGTAACATCTAGTCTATACAGACACAGACAGCTGATATAGTAACAACTAGTCAATACAGACACAGACAGCTGATATAGTAACACCTGTTCTATACAGACACAGACAGCTGATATAGAAACATCTAGTCTATACAGATACAGACACCTGATATAGTAACATCTAGACTATACACACACAGACACAGACAGCTGATGTAGTAACATCTAGTCTATACAGACACAGGCAGCTGATATAGTAACATCTAGTCTATACAGACACAGACAGCTGATATAGTAACATCTAGTCTATACAGATACAGACAGCTGATATAGTAACATCTAGTCTATACAGACACAGACAGCATATATAGTAACATCTAGTCTATACAGACACAGACAGCTGATATAGTAACAACTAGTCTTTACAGACACAGCCAGCTGATATAGTAACAACGAGTCTATACTGACACAGACACAGACAGCTGATATAGTAACAACTAGTCTATACAGACACAGTCAGCTGATATAGTAACAACTAGTCTATACAGACACAGACACAGACAACGGATATAGTAACAACTAGTCTATACAGACACAGACAGCTGATATAGTAACATCTAGTCTATACAGACACAGACAGCTGATATAGTAACATCTAGTCTATACAGACACAGACACAGACAGCTGATATAGTAACAACTAGTCTATTCAGACACAGACAGCTGGTATAGTAAAAACTAGTCAATACAGAGACAGACACAGACACCTGCTATAGTAATAACTAGTCTATACAGACACAGACAACTGATATAGTAACAACTCGTTTATACAGACACAGACAGCTGACATTGTAACATCTATTCGATACAGACACAGAAACAGACAGTTGATATAGTAACATTTAGTCTATACAGACACATACAGCTGAAATAGTAACAACTAGTCTATACAGACACAGACAGCTGATATAGTAACAACTAGTCTTTACAGACACAGCCAGCTGATATAGTAACAACGAGTCTATACTGACACAGACACAGACAGCTGATATAGTAACAACAAGTCTATACAGACACAGGCATCTGATATAGTAACATCTAGTCTATACAGACACAGACAGCTTATATAGTAACATCTAGTCTACACAGACACAGACAGCTGATATAGTAACTTCTAGTCTATACAGACACTGACACAGACAGCTGATATAGTAACATCTAGTCTATACAGACACAGACAGCTTATATAGTAACATCTAGTCTACACAGACACAGACAGCTGATATAGTAACTTCTAGTCTATACAGACACTGACACAGACAGCTGATATAGTAACAACTAGTCTATACAGACACAGACAGCTTATATAGTAACAACTAGTCTATACAGACACAGACAGCTGATATTGTAACATCTAGTCTATACAGACACAGCCAGCTGATAAAGTAACAACTAGACTATACAGACACAGACAGCTGATATTGTAACATCTAGTCTATACAGACACAGACAGCTGATATAGTAACAACTAGTCTATACAGACACAGACACAGTCAGCTGATATAGTAACAACTAGTCTATACAGACACAGAAAGCTGATATAGTATCAACTAGTCTATACAGACACAGACACAGTCAGCTGATATAGTAACAACTAGTCTATACAGACTCAGACAGCTGATATAGTACCAACTAGTCTATACAGACCCACACAGCTGATATAGTAACAACTAGTCTATACAGACACAGACAGCTGATATAGTAACATCTAGTCTATACTGACACAGACACAGCCAGCTTATATAGTAACAACTAGTCTATACAGACACAGACACAACCAGCTGATATAGTAACATCTAGTCTATACAGACACAGACAGCTGATATAGTAACATCTAGTCTACACAGACACAGAGACAGACAGCTGATATAGTAACATCTAGTCTATACAGACACTGACAGCCGATATAGTAACAACTAGTCTATACAGACACAGACAGCTGATATAGTAGCATCTAGTCTATACAGACACAGACAGCTGATATAGTAACATCTAGTCGATACAGACACAGACTGCTGATATAGTAACATCTAGTCTATACAGACACAGACACAGCCAGCTGATATAGTAACAACGAGTCTATACAGACACAGACAGCTGATATAGTAACAACTAGTCTATACAGACACAGACAGCTGATATAGTAACAACTAGTCTATACAGACACAGACAGCTGATATAGTAACAACTAGTCTATATAGACACATACAGCTGATATAGTAACAACTAGTCTATACAGACACAGACAGCTGATATAGTAACAACTAGTCTATACAGACACAGACACAGTCAGCTGATATAGTAACAACTAGTATATACATACACAGACAGCTGATATAGTAACAACTAGTCTATCCAGACACAGACAGCTGATATAGTAACAACTAGTCTATACAGACACATACAGCTGATATAGTAACAACTAGTCTATACAGACACAGACACAGTCAGCTGATATAGTAACAACTAGTCTATACAGACACAGACTGCTGATATAGTAACAACTAGTCTATACAGACACAGACAGCTTATATAGTAACAACTAGTCTATACAGACAAAGACACAGACAGCTGATATAGTAACAACTTGTCTATACTGACACAGACAGCTGATATAGTAACATCTAGTCTATACAGACACAGACAGCTGAAACAGTAACATCTAGTCTATTCAGACACAGACAGCTGATATAGTAACATCTAGTCCATACAGACACAGACAGCTGATATAGTAACATCTAGTCTATACAGACACAGACAGCTGATATAGTAACATCTAGTCTATACAGACACAGACAGCTGATATAGTAACAACTAGTCAATACAGACACAGACAGCTGATATAGTAACACCTGGTCTATACAGACACAGACAGCTGATATAGTAACAATCTAGTCTATACAGATACAGACAGCAGAAATAGTAACATCTAGACTATACACACACAGACACAGACAGCTGATGTAGTAACATCTAGTCTATACAGACACAGACAGCATATATAGTAACATCTAGTCTATACAGACACAGACAGCTGATATAGTAACAACTAGTCTATACAGACACAGTCAGCTGATATAGTAACAACGAGTCTATACTGACACAGACACAGACACAGACAGCTGATATTGTAACATCTAGTCTATACAGACACAGACAGTGGATATAGTAACAACTAGTCTATACAGACACAGACACAGACAATGGATATAGTAACAACTAGTCTATACAGACACAGACAGCTGATATAGTAACATCTAGTCTATTCAGACACAGACAGCTGATATAGTAACAACTAGTCTATTCAGACACAGACAGCTGGTATAGTAAAAACTAGTCAATACAGAGACAGACACAGACAGCTGATATAGTAACAACTAGTCTATACAGACAAAGACACAGTCAGCAGATATAGTAACAACTAGTCTATACTGACACAGACAGCTGATATAGTAACATCTAGTCTATACAGACACAGACAGCTGAAACAGTAACATCTAGTCTATTCAGACACAGACAGCTGATATAGTAACATCTAGTCTATACAGACACAGACAGCTGATATAGTAACATCTAGTCTATACAGACACAGACAGCTGATATAGTAACATCTAGTCTATACAGACACAGGCAGCTGATATAGTAACAACTAGTCAATACAGACACAGACAGCTGATAGAGTAACACCTGGTCTATACAGACACAGACAGCTGATATAGTAACATCTAGTCTATACAGATACAGACAGCTGATATAGTAACATCTAGACTATACACACACAGACACAGACAGCTGATGTAGTAACATCTAGTCTATACAGACACAGACAGCATATACAATAACATCTAGTCTATACAGACACAGACAGCTGATATAGTAACAACTAGTCTATACAGACACAGTCAGCTGATATACTAACAACGAGTCTATACTGACACAGACACAGACACAGACAGCTGATATAGTAACAACTAGTCTATACAGACACAGTCAGCTGATATAGTAACAACTAGTCTATACAGACACAGACACAGACAACGGATATAGTAACAACTAGTCTATACAGACACAGACAGCTGATATAGTAACATCTAGTCTTTACAGACACAGACAGCTGATATAGTAACATCGAGTCTATACAGACACAGACACAGACAGCTGATATAGTAACAACTAGTCTATTGAGACACAGACAGCTGGTATAGTAAAAACTAGTCAATACAGAGACAGACACAGACAGCTGCTATAGTAATAACTAGTCTATAAAGACACAGACAGCTGATATAGTAACAACTCGTTTATACAGACACAGACAGCTGACATTGTAACATCTATTCGATACAGACACAGAAACAGACAGTTGATATAGTAACATTTAGTCTATACAGACACAGACAGCTGATATAGTAACAACTAGTCTATACAGACACAGTCAGCTGATATAGTAACAACGAGTCTATACTGACACAGACACAGACACAGACAGCTGATATAGTAACAACTAGTCTATACAGACACAGTCAGCTGATATAGTAACAACTAGTCTATACAGACACAGACACAGACAACGGATATAGTAACAACTAGTCTATACAGACACAGACAGCTGATATAGTAACATCTAGTCTATACAGACACAGACAGCTGATATAGTAACATCTAGTCTATACAGACACAGACACAGACAGCTGATATAGTAACAACTAGTCTATTCAGACACAGACAGCTGATATAGTAAAAACTAGTCTATACAGAGACAGACACAGACAGCTGCTATAGTAATAACTAGTCTATACAGACACAGACAGCTGATATAGTAACAACTCGTTTATACAGACACAGACAGCTGACATTGTAACATCTATTCGATACAGACACAGAAACAGACAGTTGATATAGTAACATTTAGTCTATACAGACACATACAGCTGAAATAGTAACAACTAGTCTATACAGACACAGACAGCTGATATAGTAACAACTAGTCTATACAGACACAGACAGCTGATATAGTAACATCTAGTCTATACAGACACAGACAGCTTATATAGTAACATCTAGTCTACACAGACACAGACAGCTGATATAGTAACTTCTAGTCTATACAGACACTGACACAGACAGCTGATATAGTAACAACTAGTCTATACAGACACAGACAGCTGATATAGTAACAACTAGTCTATACAGACACAGACAGCTGATATAGTATCAACTAGTCTATACAGACACAGTCAGCTGATATAGTAACAACTAGTCTATACAGACACAGACAGCTGATATTGTAACATCTAGTCTATACAGACACAGCCAGCTGATAAAGTAACAACTAGTCTATACAGACACAGACAGCTGATATAGTAACAACTAGTCTATACAGACACAATGTCAGCTGATATAGTAACAACGAGTCTATACTGACACAGACACAGACACAGACAGCTGATATAGTAACAACTAGTCTATACAGACACAGTCAGCTGATATAGTAACAACTAGTCTATACAGACACAGACACAGACAACGGATATAGTAACAACTAGTCTATACAGACACAGACAGCTGATATAGTAACATCTAGTCTATACAGACACAGACAGCTGATATAGTAACATCTAGTCTATACAGACACAGACACAGACAGCTGATATAGTAACAACTAGTCTATTCAGACACAGACAGCTGGTATAGTAAAAACTAGTCAATACAGAGACAGACACAGACAGCTGCTATAGTAACAACTAGTCTATACAGACACAGACAGCTGATATAGTAACAACTCGTTTATACAGACACAGACAGCTGACATTGTAACATCTATTCGATACAGACACAGAAACAGACAGTTGATATAGTAACATCTAGTCTATACAGACACAGACAGCTGATATAGTAACAACTAGTCTATACAGACACAGACAGCTGATATAGTAACAACTAGTCTATACAGACACAGGCAGCTGATATAGTAACATCTAGTCTATACAGACACAGACAGCTTATATAGTAACATCTAGTCTACACAGACACAGACAGCTGATATAGTAACTTCTAGTCTATACAGACACTGACACAGACAGCTGATATAGTAACAACTAGTCTATACAGACACAGACAGCTTATATAGTAACATCTAGTCTACACAGACACAGACAGCTGATATAGTAACTTCTAGTCTATACAGACACTGACACAGACAGCTGATATAGTAACAACTAGTCTATACAGACACAGACAGCTTATATAGTAACAACTAGTCTATACAGACACAGACAGCTGATATTGTAACATCTAGTCTATACAGACACAGCCAGCTGATAAAGTAACAACTAGACTATACAGACACAGACAGCTGATAAAGTAACAACTAGTCTATACAGACACAGACAGCTGATATAGTAACAACTAGTCTATACAGACACAGACACAGACAATGGATATAGTAACAACTAGTCTATACAGACACAGACAGCTGATATAGTAACATCTAGTCTATTCAGACACAGACAGCTGATATAGTAACAACTAGTCTATTCAGACACAGACAGCTGGTATAGTAAAAACTAGTCAATACAGAGACAGACACAGACAGCTGATATAGTAACAACTAGTCTATACAGACAAAGACACAGTCAGCAGATATAGTAACAACTAGTCTATACTGACACAGACAGCTGATATTGTAACATCTAGTCTATACAGACACAGACAGCTGAAACAGTAACATCTAGTCTATTCAGACACAGACAGCTGATATAGTAACATCTAGTCTATACAGACACAGACAGCTGATATAGTAACATCTAGTCTATACAGACACAGACAGCTGATATAGTAACATCTAGTCTATACAGACACAGACAGCTGATATAGTAACAACTAGTCAATACAGACACAGACAGCTGATATAGTAACACCTGGTCTATACAGACACAGACAGCTGATATAGTAACATCTAGTCTATACAGATACAGACAGCTGATATAGTAACATCTAGACTATACACACACAGACACAGACAGCTGATGTAGTAACATCTAGTCTATACAGACACAGACAGCATATATAGTAACATCTAGTCTATACAGACACAGACAGCTGATATAGTAACAACTAGTCTATACAGACACAGTCAGCTGATATAGTAACAACGAGTCTATACTGACACAGACACAGACACAGACAGCTGATATAGTAACAACTAGTCTATACAGACACAGTCAGCTGATATAGTAACAACTAGTCTATACAGACACTGACACAGACAGCTGATATAGTAACAACTAGTCTATACAGACACAGTCAGCTGATATAGTAACAACTAGTCTATACAGACACAGACAGCTGATATAGTATCAACTAGTCTATACAGACACAGTCAGCTGATATAGTAACAACTAGTCTATACAGACACAGACAGCTGATATTGTAACATCTAGTCTATACAGACACAGACAGCTGATAAAGTAACAACTAGTCTATACAGACACAGACAGCTGATATAGTAACAACTAGTCTATACAGACACAATGTCAGCTGATATAGTAACAACGAGTCTATACTGACACAGACACAGACACAGACAGCTGATATAGTAACAACTAGTCTATACAGACACAGTCAGCTGATATAGTAACAACTAGTCTATACAGACACAGACACAGACAACGGATATAGTAACAACTAGTCTATACAGACACAGACAGCTGATATAGTAACATCTAGTCTATACAGACACAGACAGCTGATATAGTAACATCTAGTCTATACAGACACAGACACAGACAGCTGATATAGTAACAACTAGTCTATTCAGACACAGACAGCTGGTATAGTAACAACTAGTCAATACAGAGACAGACACAGACAGCTGCTATAGTAACAACTAGTCTATACAGACACAGACAGCTGATATAGTAACAACTCGTTTATACAGACACAGACAGCTGACATTGTAACATCTATTCGATACAGACACAGAAACAGACAGTTGATATAGTAACATCTAGTCTATACAGACACATACAGCTGAAATAGTAACAACTAGTCTATACAGACACAGACACACTGATATAGTAACAACTAGTCTATACAGACACAGACAGCTGATATAGTAACATCTAGTCTATACAGACACAGACAGCTTATATAGTAACATCTAGTCTACACAGACACAGACAGCTGATATAGTAACTTCTAGTCTATACAGACACTGACACAGACAGCTGATATAGTAACAACTATTCTATACAGACACAGACAGCTTATATAGTAACATCTAGTCTACACAGACACAGACAGCTGATATAGTAACATCTAGTCTATACAGACACGACACAGACAGCTGATATAGTAACAACTAGTCTATACAGACACAGTCAGCTGATATAGTAACAACTAGTCTATACAGACACAGACAGCTGATATAGTATCATCTAGTCTATACAGACACAGTCAGCTGATATAGTAACAACTAGTCTATACAGACACAGACAGCTGATATTGTAACATCTAGTCTATACAGACACAGACAGCTGATAAAGTAACAACTAGTCTATACAGACACAGACAGCTGATATAGTAACAACTAGTCTATACAGACACAATGTCAGCTGATATAGTAACAACTAGTCTATACTGACACAGACACAGACACAGACAGCTGATATAGTAACAACTAGTCTATACAGACACAGTCAGCTGATATAGTAACAACTAGTCTATACAGACACAGACACAGACAACGGATATAGTAACAACTAGTCTATACAGACACAGACAGCTGATATAGTAACATCTAGTCTATACAGACACAGACAGCTGATATAGTAACATCTAGTCTATACAGACACAGACACAGACAGCTGATATAGTAACAACTAGTCTATTCAGACACAGACAGCTGGTATAGTAAAAACTAGTCAATACAGAGACAGACACAGACAGCTGCTATAGTAATAACTAGTCTATACAGACACAGACAACTGATATAGTAACAACTCGTTTATACAGACACAGACAGCTGACATTGTAACATCTATTCGATACAGACACAGAAACAGACAGTTGATATAGTAACATTTAGTCTATACAGACACATACAGCTGAAATAGTAACAACTAGTCTATACAGACACAGACAACTGATATAGTAACAACTAGTCTATACAGACACAGGCAGCTGATATAGTAACATCTAGTCTATACAGACACAGACAGCTTATATAGTAACATCTAGTCTACACAGACACAGACAGCTGATATAGTAACTTCTAGTCTATACAGACACTGACACAGACAGCTGATATAGTAACAACTATTCTATACAGACACAGACAGCTTATATAGTAACATCTAGTCTACACAGACACAGACAGCTGATATAGTAACTTCTAGTCTATACAGACACTGACACAGACAGCTGATATAGTAACAACTAGTCTATACAGACACAGACAGCTTATATAGTAACAACTAGTCTATACAGACACAGACAGCTGATATTGTAACATCTAGTCTATACAGACACAGCCAGCTGATAAAGTAACAACTAGTCTATACAGACACAGACAGCTGATAAAGTAACAACTAGTCTATACAGACACAGACAGCTGATATAGTAACAACTAGTCTATACAGACACAGACACAGTCAGCTGATATAGTAACAACTAGTCCATACAGACACAGAAAGCTGATATAGTATCAACTAGTCTATACAGACACAGACACAGTCAGCTGATATAGTAACAACTAGTCTATACAGACTCAGACAGCTGATATAGTACCAACTAGTCTATACAGACCCACACAGCTGATATAGTAACAACTAGTCTATACAGACACAGACAGCTGATAAAGTAACAACTAGTCTATACAGACACAGACAGCTGATATAGTAACATCTAGTCTATACTGACACAGACACAGCCAGCTGATATAGTAACAACTAGTCTATACAGACACAGACACCCAGCTGATATAGTAACATCTAGTCTATACAGACACAGACAGCTGATATAGTAACATCTAGTCTACACAGACACAGAGACAGACAGCTGATATAGTAACATCTAGTCTATACAGACACTGACAGCTGATATAGTAACAACTAGTCTATACAGACACAGACAGCTGATATAGTAGCATCTAGTCTATACAGACACAGACAGCTGATATAGTAACAACTAGTCTATACAGACACAGACAGCTGATATAGTAACACCTGGTCTATACAGACACAGACAGCTGATATAGTAACATCTAGTCTATACATATACAGACAGCTGATATAGTAACATCTAGACTATACACACACAGACACAGACAGCTGATGTAGTAACATCTAGTCTATACAGACACAGACAGCATATATAGTAACATCTAGTCTATACAGACACAGACAGCTGATATAGTAACAACTAGTCTATACAGACACAGTCAGCTGATATAGTAACAACGAGTCTATACTGACACAGACACAGACACAGACAGCTGATATTGTAACATCTAGTCTATACAGACACAGACAGCTGATATAGTAACAACTAGTCTATACAGACACAGACAGCTGGATATAGTAACAACTAGTCTATACAGACACAGACACAGACAATGGATATAGTAACAACTAGTCTATACAGACACAGACAGCTGATATAGTAACAACTAGTCTATACAGACACAGACAGCTGATATAGTAATATCTAGTCTATTCAGACACAGACAGCTGATATAGTAACAACTAGTCTATTCAGACACAGACAGCTGGTATAGTAAAAACTAGTCAATACAGAGACAGACACAGACAGCTGATATAGTAACAACTAGTCTATACAGACAAAGACACAGTCAGCTGATATAGTAACAACTAGTCTATACGACACAGACAGCTGATATAGTAACATCTAGTCTATTCAGACACAGACAGCTGATATAGTAACATCTAGCCTATACAGACACAGACAGCTGATATAGTAACATCTAGTCTATACAGACACAGACAGCTGATATAGTAACAACCAGTCTATACAGACACAGACAGCTGATATAGTAACAACTAGTCAATACAGACACAGAGAGCTGATATAGTAACACCTGGTCTATACAGACACAGACAGCTGATATAGTAACATCTAGTCTATACAGACACAGACAGCTGATATAGTAACATCTAGACTATACACACACAGACACAGACAGCTGATGTAGTAACATCTAGTCTATACAGACACAGACAGCATATATAGTAACATCTAGTCTATACAGACACAGACACAGTCAGCTGATATAGTACCAACTAGTATATACAGACACAGACAGCTGATATAGTAACAACTAGTCTATCCAGACACAGACAGCTGATATAGTAACAACTAGTCTACACAGACACATACAGCTGATATAGTAACAACTATTCTATACAGACATGGACACAGTCAGCTGATATAGTAACAACTAGTCTATACAGACACAGACTGCTGATATAGTAACAACTAGTCTATACAGACACAGACAGCTGATATAGTAACAACTAGTCTATACAGACAAATACACAGACAGCCTATATAGTAACAACTAGTCTATACTGACACAGACAGCTGATATAGTAACATCTAGTCTATACAGACACAGACAGCTGAAACAGTAACATCTAGTCTATTCAGACACAGACAGCTGATATAGTAACATCTAGTCTATACAGACACAGACAGCTGATATAGTAACACCTGGTCTATACAGACACAGACAGCTGATATAGTAACATCTAGTCTATACAGATACAGACAGCTGATATAGTAACATCTAGACTATACACACACAGACACAGACAGCTGATGTAGTAACATCTAGTCTATACAGACACAGACAGCATATATAGTAACATCTAGTCTATACAGACACAGACAGCTGATATAGTAACAACTAGTCTATACAGACACAGTCAGCTGATATAGTAACAACGAGTCTATACTGACACAGACACAGACACAGACAGCTGATATTGTAACATCTAGTCTATACAGACACAGACAGCTGATATAGTAACAACTAGTCTATACAGACACAGACAGCTGATATAGTAACAACTAGTCTATACAGACACAGACACAGTCAGTTGATATAGTAACAACTAGTTATACAGACACAGACAGCTGATATAGTAACAACTAGTCTATCCAGACACAGACAGCTGATATAGTAACAACTAGTCTACACAGACACATACAGCTGATATAGTAACAACTATTCTATACAGACACAGACACAGTCAGCTGATATAGTAACAACTAGTCTATACAGACACAGACAGCTGATATAGTAACAACTAGTCTATACAGACACAGACAGCTGATATAGTAACATCTAGTCTATACAGACACAAACAGACAGCTGATATAGTAACAACTAGTCTATACTGACACAGACAGCTGATATAGTAACATCTAGTCTATACAGACACAGACAGCTGATATAGTAACATCTAGTCTATACAGACACAGACAGCTGATATAGTAACAACTAGTCTATACAGACACAGACAGCTGATATAGTAACAACTAGTCTATACAGACACAGACAGCTGATATAGTAACAACTAGTCTATACAGACACATACAGCTGATATAGTAACAACTAGTCTATACAGACACAGACACAGTCAGCTGATATAGTAACAACTAGTCTATACAGACACAGACAGCTGATATAGTAACAACTAGTCTATACAGACACAGACAGCTGATATAGTAACAACTAGTCTATACAGACAAAGACACAGACAGCTGATATAGTAACAACTTGTCTATACTGACACAGACAGCTGATATAGTAACATCTAGTCTATACAGACACAGACAGCTGATACAGTAACATCTAGTCTATTCAGACACAGACAGCTGATATAGTAACATCTAGCCTATACAGACACAGACAGCTGATATAGTAACATCTAGTCTATACAGACACAGACAGCTGATATAGTAACATCTAGTCTATACAGACACAGACAGCTGATATAGTAACAACTAGTCAATACAGACACAGACAGCTGATATAGTAACACCTGGTCTATACAGACACAGACAGCTGATATAGTAACATCTAGTCTATACAGATACAGACAGCTGATATAGTAACATCTAGACTATACACACACAGACACAGACAGCTGATGTAGTAACATCTAGTCTATACAGACACAGACAGCATATATAGTAACATCTAGTCTATACAGACACAGACAGCTGATATAGTAACAACTAGTCTATACAGACACAGTCAGCTGATATAGTAACAACGAGTCTATACTGACACAGACACAGACACAGACAGCTGATATTGTAACATCTAGTCTATACAGACACAGACAGCTGATATAGTAACAACTAGTCTATACAGACACAGACACAGACAGTGGATATAGTAACAACTAGTCTATACAGACACAGACAGCTGATATAGTAACATCTAGTCTATTCAGACACAGACAGCTGATATAGTAACAACTAGTCTATACAGACACAGACAGCTGATATAGTAACATCTAGTCTATACAGACACAGACAGCTGATATAGTAACAACTAGTCTATACAGACAAAACACAGACAGCCGATATAGTAACAACTAGTCTATACTGACACAGACAGCTGATATAGTAACATCTAGTCTATACAGACACAGACAGCTGAAACAGTAACATCTAGTCTATACAGACACAGACAGCTGATATAGTAACATCTAGTCTATACAGACACAGACAGCTGATATAGTAACAACTGGTCTATACAGACAAATACACAGACAGCCTATATAGTAACAACTAGTCTATACTGACACAGACAGCTGATATAGTAACATCTAGTCTATACAGACACAGACAGCTGAAACAGTAACATCTAGTCTATTCAGACACAGACAGCTGATATAGTAACATGTAGTCTATACAGACACAGACAGCTGATATAGTAACACCTGGTCTATACAGACACAGACAGCTGATATAGAAACATCTAGTCTATACAGATACAGACAGCTGATATAGTAACATCTAGTCTATACACACACAGACACAGACAGCTGATGTAGTAACATCTAGTCTATACAGACACAGACAGCTTATATAGTAACATCTAGTCTATACAGACACAGACAGCTGATATAGTAACAACTAGTCTATACAGACACAGTCAGCTGATATAGTAACAACTAGTCTATACAGACACAGACACAGACAGCTGATATTGTAACATCTAGTCTATACAGACACAGACAGCTGATATAGTAACAACTAGTCTATACAGACACAGACACAGACAATGATATAGTAACAACTAGTCTATACAGACACAGACAGCTGATATAGTAACAACTAGTCTATACAGACACAGACAGCTGATATAGTAACAACTAGTCTATACAGACACAGACTGCTGATATAGTAACAACTAGTCTATACAGACACAGACAGCTGATATAGTAACAACTAGTCTATACAGACACAACACAGACAGCCTATATAGTAACAACTAGTCTATACTGACACAGACAGCTGATATAGTAACATCTAGTCTATACAGACACAGACAGCTGATACAGTAACATCTAGTCTATTCAGACACAGACAGCTGATATAGTAACATCTAGTCTATACAGACACAGACAGCTGATATAGTAACACCTGGTCTATACAGACACAGACAGCTGATATAGTAACATCTAGTCTATACAGATACAGACAGCTGATATAGTAACATCTAGTCTATACACACACAGACACAGACAGCTGATGTAGTAACATCTAGTCTATACAGACACAGACAGCATATATAGTAACATCTAGTCTATACAGACACAGACAGCTGATATAGTAACAACTAGTCTATACAGACACAGTCAGCTGATATAGTAACAACTAGTCTATACTACACAGACACAGACAGCTGATATTGTAACATCTAGTCTATACAGACACAGACAGCTGGATATAGTAACAACTAGTCTATACAGACACAGACACTGACAATGATATAGTAACAACTAGTCCATACAGACACAGACAGCTGATATAGTAACATCTAGTCTATACAGACACAGACACGCTGATATAGTAACAACTAGTCTATACAGACACAGACAGCTGATATAGTAACATCTAGTCTATACAGACACAGACAGCTGATATAGTAACAACTAGTCTATACAGACAAAACACAGACAGCTGATATAGTAACAACTAGTCTATACTGACACAGACAGCTGATATAGTAACATCTAGTCTATACAGACACAGACAGCTGATACAGTAACATCTAGTCTATTCAGACACAGACAGCTGATATAGTAACATCTAGTCTATACAGACACAGACAGCTGATATAGTAACAACTAGTCTATACAGACAAAACACAGACAGCCTATATAGTAACAACTAGTCTATACTGACACAGACAGCTGATATAGTAACATCTAGTCTATACAGACACAGACAGCTGATACAGTAACATCTAGTCTATTCAGACACAGACAGCTGATATAGTAACAACTAGTCTATACAGACACAGACAGCTGATATAGTAACACCTGGTCTATACAGACACAGACAGCTGATATAGAAACATCTAGTCTATACAGATACAGACAGCTGATATAGTAACATCTAGACTATACACACACAGACACAGACAGCTGATGTAGTAACATCTAGTCTATACAGACACAGACAGCATATATAGTAACATCTAGTCTATACAGACACAGACAGCTGATATAGTAACAACTAGTCTATACAGACACAGTCAGCTGATATAGTAACAACGAGTCTATACTGACACAGACACAGACACAGACAGCTGATATTGTAACATCTAGTCTATACAGACACAGACAGTGGATATAGTAACAACTAGTCTATACAGACACAGACACTGACAATGGATATAGTAACAACTAGTCCATACAGACACAGACAGCTGATATAGTAACATCTAGTCTATTCAGACACAGACAGCTGATATAGTAACACCTGGTCTATACAGACACAGACAGCTGATATAGTAACATCTAGTCTATACAGATACAGACAGCTGATATAGTAACATCTAGACTATACACACACAGACACAGACAGCTGATGTAGTAACATCTAGTCTATACAGACACAGACAGCATATATAGTAACATCTAGTCTATACAGACACAGACAGCTGATATAGTAACAACTAGTCTATACAGACACAGTCAGCTGATATAGTAACAACTAGTCTATACTACACAGACACAGACAGCTGATATAGTAACATCTAGTCTATACAGACACAGACAGCTGATATAGTAACAACTAGTCTATACAGACACAGACAGCTGATATAGTAACAACTAGTCTATACAGACACAGACACAGTCAGTTGATATAGTAACAACTAGTCTATACAGACACAGACAGCTGATATAGTAACAACTAGTCTATCCAGACACAGACAGCTGATATAGTAACAACTAGTCTACACAGACACATACAGCTGATATAGTAACAACTATTCTATACAGACACAGACACAGTCAGCTGATATAGTAACAACTAGTCTATACAGACACAGACTGCTGATATAGTAACAACTAGTCTATACAGACACAGACAGCTGATATAGTAACATCTAGTCTATACAGACAAAGACACAGACAGCTGATATAGTAACAACTAGTCTATACTGACAAAGACAGCTGATATAGTAACATCTAGTCTATACAGACACAGACAGCTGAAACAGTAACATCTAGTCTATTCAGACACAGACAGCTGATATAGTAACAACTAGTCTATACAGACACAGACAGCTGATATAGTAACAACTAGTCTATACAGACACAGACACAGTCAGCTGATATAGTAACAACTAGTATATACAGACACAGACAGCTGATATAGTAACAACTAGTCTATCCAGACACAGACAGCTGATATAGTAACAACTAGTCTATACAGACACATACTGCTGATATAGTAACAACTAGTCTATACAGACACAGACACAGTCAGCTGATATAGTAACAACTAGTCTATACAGACACAGTCTGCTGATATAGTAACAACTAGTCTATACAGACACAGACAGCTGATATAGTAACAACTAGTCTATACAGACAAAGACACAGACAGCTGATATAGTAACAACTTGTCTATACTGACACAGACAGCTGATATAGTAACATCTAGTCTATACAGACACAGACAGCTGAAACAGTAACATCTAGTCTATTCAGACACAGACAGCTGATATAGTAACATCTAGTCTATACAGACACAGACAGCTGATATAGTAACATCTAGTCTATACAGACACAGACAGCTGATATAGTAACATCTAGTCTATACAGACACAGACAGCTGATATAGTAACAACTAGTCTATACAGACACAGACAGCTGATATAGTAACACCTGGTCTATACAGACACAGACAGCTGATATAGTAACATCTAGTCTATACAGATACAGACAGCTGATATAGTAACATCTAGACTATACACACACAGACACAGACAGCTGATGTAGTAACATCTAGTCTATACAGACACAGACAGCATATATAGTAACATCTAGTCTATACAGACACAGACAGCTGATATAGTAACAACTAGTCTATACAGACACAGTCAGCTGATATAGTAACAACGAGTCTATACTGACACAGACACAGACAGCTGATATTGTAACATCTAGTCTATACAGACACAGACAGTGGATATAGTAACAACTAGTCTATACAGACACAGACACTGACAATGGATATAGTAACAACTAGTCTATACAGACACAGACAGCTGATATAGTAACATCTAGTCTATACAGACACAGACAGCTGATATAGTAACATCTAGTCTATACAGACACAGACAGCTGATATAGTAACATCTAGTCTATTCAGACACAGACAGCTGATATAGTAACATCTAGACTATACACACACAGACACAGACAGCTGATGTAGTAACATCTAGTCTATACAGACACAGACAGCATATATAGTAACATCTAGTCTATACAGACACAGACAGCTGATATAGTAACAACTAGTCTATACAGACACAGACAGCTGATATAGTAACAACGAGTCTATACAGACACAGACACAGACAGCTGATATTGTAACATCTAGTCTATACAGACACAGACAGCTGATATAGTAACAACTAGTCTATACAGACACAGACAGCTGATATAGTAACAACTAGTCTATACAGACACAGACACAGTCAGTTGATATAGTACCATCTAGTCTATACAGACACAGACAGCTGATATAGTAACAACTAGTCTATCCAGACACAGACAGCTGATATAGTAACAACTAGTCTATACAGACACATACAGCTGATATAGTAACATCTATTCTATACAGACACAGACACAGCAGCTGATATAGTAACAACTAGTCTATACAGACACAGACTGCTGATATAGTAACAACTAGTCTATACAGACACAGACAGCTGATATAGTAACAACTAGTCTATACAGACAACACAGACAGCTGATATAGTAACAACTAGTCTATACTGACACAGACAGCTGATATAGTAACATCTAGTCTATACAGACACAGACAGCTGATACAGTAACATCTAGTCTATACAGACACAGACAGCTGATATAGTAACAACTAGTCTATACAGACACAGACAGCTGATATAGTAACAACTAGTCTATACAGACACAGACACAGTCAGCTGATATAGTAACAACTAGTCTATACAGACACAGACAGCTGATATAGTAACAACTAGTCTATCCAGACACAGACAGCTGATATAGTAACAACTAGTCTATACAGACACATACAGCTGATATAGTAACAACTAGTCTATACAGACACAGACACAGTCAGCTGATATAGTAACAACTAGTCTATACAGACACAGACTGCTGATATAGTAACAACTAGTCTATACAGACACAGACAGCTGATATAGTAACAACTAGTCTATACAGACAAAGACACAGACAGCTGATATAGTAACAACTTGTCTATACTGACACAGACAGCTGATATAGTAACATCTAGTCTATACAGACACAGACAGCTGAAACAGTAACATCTAGTCTATTCAGACACAGACAGCTGATATAGTAACATCTAGTCTATACAGACACAGACAGCTGATATAGTAACATCTAGTCTATACAGACACAGACAGCTGATATAGTAACATCTAGTCTATACAGACACAGACAGCTGATATAGTAACAACTAGTCTATACAGACACAGACAGCTGATATAGTAACAACTAGTCAATACAGACACAGACAGCTGATATAGTAACATCTAGTCTATACAGATACAGACAGCTGATATAGTAACATCTAGTCTATACACACACAGACACAGACAGCTGATGTAGTAACATCTAGTCTATACAGACACAGACAGCATATATAGTAACATCTAGTCTATACAGACACAGACAGCTGATATAGTAACAACTAGTCTATACAGACACAGTCAGCTGATATAGTAACAACTAGTCTATACAGACACAGACACTGACAGGATATAGTAACAACTAGTCTATACAGACACAGACAGCTGATATAGTAACATCTAGTCTATACAGACACAGACAGCTTATATAGTAACAACTAGTCTATACAGACACAGACAGCTGATATAGTAACAACTAGTCTATACAGAGACACAGACAGCTGATATAGTAACAACTAGTCTATACAGACAAAGACACAGACAGCTGATATAGTAACAACTAGTCTATACAGACACAGACAGCTGATATAGTAACATCTAGTCTATACAGACACAGACAGCTGATACAGTAACATCTAGTCTATTCAGACACAGACAGCTGATATAGTAACATCTAGTCTATACAGATACAGACAGCTGATATAGTAACATCTAGTCTATACAGACACAGACAGCTGATATAGTAACAACTAGTCTATACAGACACAGTCAGCTGATATAGTAACAACTAGTCTATACCAGACACAGACAGCAGATATAGTAACAACTAGTCTATACAGACACAGTCAGCTGATATAGTAACAACTAGTCTATACAGACACAGACAGCATATACAGTAACATCTAGTCTATACAGACACAGACAGCTGATATAGTAACATCTAGTCTATACAGACACAGACAGCTGATATAGTAACAACTAGTCTATACAGACACAGACACGACAGCTGATATAGTAACAACTAGTCTATACAGACACAGACAGCTGATATAGTAAAAACTAGTCTATACAGAGCACACAGACAGCTGCTATAGTAATAACTAGTCTATACAGACACAGACAGCTGATATAGTAACAACTAGTCTATACAGACACAGACACAGTCAGCTGATATAGTAACAACTAGTATATACAGACACAGACAGCTGATATAGTAACAACTAGTCTATCCAGACACAGACAGCTGATATAGTAACAACTAGTCTATACAGACACATACAGCTGATATAGTAACAACTAGTCTATACAGACACAGACACAGTCAGCTGATATAGTAACAACTAGTCTATACAGACACAGACTGCTGATATAGTAACAACTAGTCTATACAGACACAGACAGCTGATATAGTAACAACTAGTCTATACAGACAAAGACACAGACAGCTGATATAGTAACAACTAGTCTATACTGACACAGACAGCTGATATAGTAACATCTAGTCTATACAGACACAGACAGCTGAAACAGTAACATCTAGTCTATTCAGACACAGACAGCTGATATAGTAACATCTAGTCTATACAGACACAGACAGCTGATATAGTAACATCTAGTCTATACAGACACAGACAGCTGATATAGTAACATCTAGTCTATACAGACACAGACAGCTGATATAGTAACAACTAGTCAATACAGACACAGACAGCTGATATAGTAACACCTGGTCTATACAGACACAGACAGCTGATATAGAAACATCTAGTCTATACAGATACAGACAGCTGATATAGTAACATCTAGACTATACACACACAGACACAGACAGCTGATGTAGTAACATCTAGTCTATACAGACACAGACAGCATATATAGTAACATCTAGTCTATACAGACACAGACAGCTGATATAGTAACAACTAGTCTATACAGACACAGTCAGCTGATATAGTAACAACGAGTCTATACTGACACAGACACAGACACAGACAGCTGATATTGTAACATCTAGTCTATACAGACACAGACAGTGGATATAGTAACAACTAGTCTATACAGACACAGACACAGACAATCGATATAGTAACAACTAGTCTATACAGACACAGACAGCTGATATAGTAACATCTAGTCTATTCAGACACAGACAGCTGATATAGTAACAACTAGTCTATTCAGACACAGACGGCTGGTATAGTAAAAACTAGTCAATACAGAGACAGACACAGACAGCTGATATAGTAACAACTAGTCTATACAGACAAAGACACAGTCAGCAGATATAGTAACAACTAGTCTATACTGACACAGACAGCTGATATAGTAACATCTAGTCGATACAGACACAGACAGCTGAAAGAGTAACATCTAGTCTATTCAGACACAGACAGTTGATATAGTAACATCTAGTCTATACAGACACAGACAGCTGATATAGTAACATCTAGTCTATACAGACACAGACAGCTGATATAGTAACATCTAGTCTATACAGACACAGGCAGCTGATATAGTAACAACTAGTCAATACAGACACAGACAGCTGATAGAGTAACACCTGGTCTATACAGACACAGACAGCTGATATAGTAACATCTAGTCTATACAGATACAGACAGCTGATATAGTAACATCTAGACTATACACACACAGACACAGACAGCTGATGTAGTAACATCTAGTCTATACAGACACAGACAGCATATATAGTAACATCTAGTCTATACAGACACAGACAGCTGATATAGTAACAACTAGTCTATACAGACACAGACACAGACAACGGATATAGTAACAACTAGTCTATACAGACACAGACAGCTGATATAGTAACATCTAGTCTATACAGACACAGACAGCTGATATAGTAACATCGAGTCTATACAGACACAGACACAGACAGCTGATATAGTAACAACTAGTCTATTCAGACACAGACAGCTGGTATAGTAAAAACTAGTCAATACAGAGACAGACACAGACAGCTGCTATAGTAATAACTAGTCTATACAGACACAGACAGCTGATATAGTAACAACTCGTTTATACAGACACAGACAGCTGACATTGTAACATCTATTCGATACAGACACAGAAACAGACAGTTGATATAGTAACATTTAGTCTATACAGACACATACAGCTGAAATAGTAACAACTAGTCTATACAGACACAGACAGCTGATATAGTAACAACTAGTCTATACAGACACAGGCAGCTGATATAGTAACATCTAGTCTATACAGACACAGACAGCTTATATAGTAACATCTAGTCTACACAGACACAGACAGCTGATATAGTAACTTCTAGTCTATACAGACACTGACACAGACAGCTGATATAGTAACAACTAGTCTATACTGACACAGACACAGACACAGACAGCTGATATAGTAACAACTAGTCTATACAGACACAGTCAGCTGATATAGTAACAACTAGTCTATACAGACACAGACAGCATATACATTAACATCTAGTCTATACAGACACAGACTGCTGATATAGTAACATCTAGTCTATACAGACACAGACAGCTGATATAGTAACATCTAGTCTATACAGACACAGACAGAGACAGCTGATATAGTAACAACTAGTCTATTCAGACACAGACAGCTGGTATAGTAAAAACTAGTCTATACAGAGACAGACACAGACAGCTGCTATAGTAATAACTAGTCTATACAGACACAGACAGCTGATATAGTAACATCTAGTCTATACAGACACAGACA
Organism: Salmo salar; assembly: GCF_905237065.1. Taxonomy (NCBI): domain Eukaryota; kingdom Metazoa; phylum Chordata; class Actinopteri; order Salmoniformes; family Salmonidae; genus Salmo; species Salmo salar. The sequence goes on along the minus strand of NW_025548459.1, from coordinate 38,841 downwards.
CAGCCAGCTGATATAGTAACAACGAGTCTATACAGACACAGACAGCTGATATAGTAACATCTAGTCTATTCAGACACAGACACGCTGATATAGTAACAACTAGTCTATACAGACACAGACAGCTGATATAGTAACAACTAGTCTATACAGACAGACACAGACAGCTGATATAGTAACAACTAGTCTATACAGACACAGACACAGTCAGCTGATATAGTAACAACTAGTCTATACAGACACAGACAGCTGATATAGTAACATCTAGTCTATACAGACACAGACAGCTGATATAGTAACATCTAGTCTATTCAGACACAGACAGCTGATATAGTAACAACTAGTCTATACAGACACAGACAGCTGATATAGTAACATCTAGTCTATACAGACACAGACAGCTGATATAGTAACATCTAGTCTATACAGACACAGACAGCTGATATAGTAACAACTAGTCAATACAGACACAGACAGCTGATATAGTAACACCTGGTCTATACAGACACAGACAGCTGATATAGTAACATCTAGTCTATACAGACACAGACAGCTGATATAGTAACATCTAGTCTATACACACACAGACACAGACAGCTGATATAGTAACATCTAGTCTATACAGACACAGGCAGCTGATATAGTAACATCTAGTCTATACAGACACAGACAGCTGATATAGTAACAACTAGTCTATACAGACACAGACAGCTGATATAGTAACATCTAGTCTATACAGACACAGACAGCTGATATAGTAACAACTAGTCTATACACACACAGACACAGACAGCTGATATAGTAACATCTAGTCTATACAGACACAGACAGCTGATATAGTAACATCTAGTCTATACAGACACAGACAGCTGATATAGTAACAACTAGTCTATACAGACACAGACACAGACAACGGATATAGTAACAACTAGTCTATACAGACACAGACAGCTGATATAGTAACATCTAGTCTATACAGACACAGACAGCTGATATAGTAACATCGAGTCTATACAGACACAGACACAGACAGCTGATATAGTAACAACTAGTCTATTGAGACACAGACAGCTGGTATAGTAAAAACTAGTCAATACAGAGACAGACACAGACAGCTGCTATAGTAATAACTAGTCTATAAAGACACAGACAGCTGATATAGTAACAACTCGTTTATACAGACACAGACAGCTGACATTGTAACATCTATTCGATACAGACACAGAAACAGACAGTTGATATAGTAACATTTAGTCTATACAGACACATACAGCTGAAATAGTAACAACTAGTCTATACAGACACAGACAGCTGATATAGTAACAACTAGTCTATACAGACACAGGCAGCTGATATAGTAACATCTAGTCTATACAGACACAGACAGCTTATATAGTAACATCTAGTCTACACAGACACAGACAGCTGATATAGTAACATCTAGTCTATACAGACACGACAGACAGCTGATATAGTAACAACTAGTCTATACTAGACACAGACACGCTGATATAGTAACAACTAGTCTATACAGACACAGTCAGCTGATATAGTAACAACTAGTGTATACAGACACAGACAGCATATACAGTAACATCTAGTCTAAACAGACACAGACAGCTGATATAGAAAAATCTAGTCTATACAGACACAGACAGCTGATATAGTAACATCTAGTCTATACAGACACAGACAGCAGCTGATATAGTAACAACTAGTCTATTCAGACACAGACAGCTGATATAGTAACAACTAGTCTATACAGAGACAGACACAGACAGCTGCTATAGTAATAACTAGTCTATACAGACACAGACAGCTGATATAGTAACATCTAGTCTATACAGAAACAGACACAGCCAGCTGATATAGTAACAACGAGTCTATACAGACACAGACAGCTGATATAGTAACATCTAGTCTATTCAGACACAGACAGCTGATATAGTAACAACTAGTCTATTCAGACACAGACAGCTGGTATAGTAAAAACTAGTCAATACAGAGACAGACACAGACAGCTGATATAGTAACAACTAGTCTATACAGACAAAGACACAGTCAGCAGATATAGTAACAACTAGTCTATACTGACACAGACAGCTGATATAGTAACATCTAGTCGATACAGACACAGACAGCTGAAAGAGTAACATCTAGTCTATTCAGACACAGACAGTTGATATAGTAACATCTAGTCTATACAGACACAGACAGCTGATATAGTAACATCTAGTCTATACAGACACAGACAGCTGATATAGTAACATCTAGTCTATACAGACACAGGCAGCTGATATAGTAACAACTAGTCAATACAGACACAGACAGCTGATAGAGTAACACCTGGTCTATACAGACACAGACAGCTGATATAGTAACATCTAGTCTATACAGATACAGACAGCTGATATAGTAACATCTAGACTATACACACACAGACACAGACAGCTGATGTAGTAACATCTAGTCTATACAGACACAGACAGCATATATAGTAACATCTAGTCTATACAGACACAGACAGCTGATATAGTAACAACTAGTCTATACAGACACAGTCAGCTGATATAGTAACAACGAGTCTATACTGACACAGACACAGACACAGACAGCTGATATAGTAACAACTAGTCTATACAGACACAGTCAGCTGATATAGTAACAACTAGTCTATACAGACACAGACACAGACAACGGATATAGTAACAACTAGTCTATACAGACACAGACAGCTGATATAGTAACATCTAGTCTATACAGACACAGACAGCTGATATAGTAACATCTAGTCTATACAGACACAGACACAGACAGCTGATATAGTAACAACTAGTCTATTCAGACACAGACAGCTGGTATAGTAAAAACTAGTCAATACAGAGACAGACACAGACAGCTGCTATAGTAATATCTAGTCTATAAAGACACAGACAGCTGATATAGTAACAACTCGTTTATACAGACACAGACAGCTGACATTGTAACATCTATTCGATACAGACACAGAAACAGACAGTTGATATAGTAACATTTAGTCTATACAGACACATACAGCTGAAATAGTAACAACTAGTCTATACAGACACAGACAGCTGATATAGTAACAACTAGTCTATACAGACACAGGCAGCTGATATAGTAACATCTAGTCTATACAGACACAGACAGCTTATATAGTAACATCTAGTCTATACAGACACAGACAGCTGATATAGTAACTTCTAGTCTATACAGACACTGACACAGACAGCTGATATAGTAACAACTAGTCTATACAGACACAGACAGCTGATATAGTAACACCTAGTCTATACAGACACAGACAGCTGATATAGTAACAACTAGTCTATTCAGACACAGACAGCTGATATAGTAACAACTAGTCTATACAGACACAGACAGCTGATATAGTAACAACTAGTCTATACAGACACAGACAGCTGATATAGTAACATCTAGTCTATACAGACACAGTCAGCTGATATAGTAACAACTAGTCTATACTACACAGACACAGACACAGACAGCTGATATAGTAACAACTAGTCTATACAGACACAGACAGCTGATATAGTAACAACTAGTCTATACAGACACAGACACAGACAACGGATATAGTAACAACTAGTCTATACAGACACAGACAGCTGATATAGTAACATCTAGTCTATACAGACACAGACAGCTGATATAGTAACATCGAGTCTATACAGACACAGACACAGACAGCTGATATAGTAACAACTAGTCTATACAGACACAGACAGCTGATATAGTAAAAACTAGTCAATACAGAGACAGACACAGACAGCTGCTATAGTAATATCTAGTCTATACAGACACAGACAGCTGATATAGTAACAACTCGTCTATACAGACACAGACAGCTGACATTGTAACATCTATTCGATACAGACACAGACACAGACAGTTGATATAGTAACATTTAGTCTATACAGACACATACAGCTGAAATAGTAACAACTAGTCTATACAGACACAGACAGCTGATATAGTAACAACTAGTCTATACAGACACAGGCAGGTGATATAGTAACATCTAGTAAATACAGACACAGACAGCTTATATAGTAACATCTAGTCTACACAGACACAGACAGCTGATATAGTAACTTCTAGTCTATACAGACACTGACACAGACAGCTGATATAGTAACAACTAGTCTATACAGACACAGACAGCTGATATAGTAACAACTAGTCTATACAGACACAGACAGCTGATATAGTATCAACTAGTCTATACAGACACAGACAGCTGATATAGTAACAACTAGTCTATACAGACTCAGACAGCTGATATAGTAACATCTAGTCTATACAGACACAGACAGCTGATATTGTAACATCTAGTCTATACAGACACAGCCAGCTGATATAGTAACATCTAGACTATACAGACACAGACAGCTGATATAGTAACAACTAGTCTATACAGACACAAGTCAGCTGATATAGTAACAACGAGTCTATACTGACACAGACACAGACACAGACAGCTGATATAGTAACAACTAGTCTATACAGACACAGTCAGCTGATATAGTAACAACTAGTCTATACAGACACAGACACAGACAACGGATATAGTAACAACTAGTCTATACAGACACAGACAGCTGATATAGTAACATCTAGTCTATACAGACACAGACAGCTGATATAGTAACATCTAGTCTATACAGACACAGACACAGACAGCTGATATAGTAACAACTAGTCTATTCAGACACAGACAGCTGGTATAGTAAAAACTAGTCAATACAGAGACAGACACAGACAGCTGCTATAGTAATAACTAGTCTATACAGACACAGACAGCTGATATAGCAACAACTCGTTTATACAGACACAGACAGCTGATATAGTAACAACTAGTCTATACAGACACAGGCAGCTGATATAGTAACATCTAGTCTATACAGACACAGACAGCTTATATAGTAACATCTAGTCTACACAGACACAGACAGCTGATAAAGTAACTTCTAGTCTATACAGACACTGACACAGACAGCTGATATAGTAACAACTATTCTATACAGACACAGACAGCTTATATAGTAACATCTAGTCTACACAGACACAGACAGCTGATATAGTAACATCTAGTCTATACAGACACTGACACAGACAGCTGATATAGTAACAACTAGTCTATACAGACACAGACAGCTTATATAGTAACAACTAGTCTATACAGACACAGACAGCTGATATTGTAACATCTAGTCTATACAGACACAGCCAGCTGATAAAGTAACAACTAGACTATACAGACACAGACAGCTGATATAGTAACAACTAGTCTATACAGACACAGACAGCTGATATAGTAACAACTAGTCTATACAGACACAGCCACAGTCAGCTGATATAGTAACAACTAGTCTATACAGACACAGACAGCTGATATAGTATCAACTAGTCTATACAGACACAGACACTCAGCTGATATAGTAACAACTAGTCTATACAGACACAGACAGCTGATATAGTAACAACTAGTCTATACAGACACACACAGCTGATATAGTAACAACTAGTCTATACAGACACAGACAGCTGATATAGTAACAACTAGTCTATACAGACACAGACAGCTGATATAGTAACATCTAGTCTATACTGACACAGACACAGCCAGCTGATATAGTAACAACTAGTCTATACAGACACAGACACAACCAGCTGATATAGTAACATCTAGTCTATACAGACACAGACAGCTGATATAGTAACAACTAGTCTATACAGACACAGACAGCTGATATAGTAACATCTAGTCTATACAGACACAGACAGCTGATATAGTAACAACTAGTCTATACAGACAAAGACACAGACAGCTGATATAGTAACAACTAGTCTATACTGACACAGACAGCTGATATAGTAACATTTAGTCTATACAGACACAGACAGCTGAAACAGTAACATCTTGTCTATTCAGACACAGACAGCTGATATAGTAACACCTGGTCTATACAGACACAGACAGCTGATATAGTAACATCTAGTCTATACAGACACAGACAGCTGATATAGTAACATCTAGACTATACACACACAGACACAGACAGCTGATGTAGTAACATCTAGTCTATACAGACACAGACAGCTTATATAGTAACATCTAGTCTATACAGACACAGACAGCTGATATAGTAACAACTAGTCTATACAGACACAGACACAGTCAGCTGATATAGTAACAACTAGTATATACAGACACAGACAGCTGATATAGTAACACCTAGTCTATCCAGACACAGACAGCTGATATAGTAACAACTAGTCTACACAGACACATACAGCTGATATAGTAACAACTATTCTATACAGACACAGACACAGTCAGCTGATATAGTAACAACTAGTCTATACAGACACAGAATGCTGATATAGTAACAACTAGTCTATACAGACACAGACAGCTGATATAGTAACAACTAGTCTATACAGACACAGACACAGACAGCTGATATAGTAACAACTAGTCTATACTGACACAGACAGCTGATATAGTAACATCTAGTCTATACAGACACAGACAGCTGATACAGTAACATCTAGTCTATTCAGACACAGACAGCTGATATAGTAACATCTAGTCTATACAGACACAGACACAGACAGCTGATATAGTAACAACTAGTCTATTCAGACACAGACAGCTGGTATAGTAACAACTAGTCAATACAGACAGACACAGACAGCTGCTATAGTAACATCTCGTCTATACAGACACAGACAGCTGACATTGTAACATCTAGTCTATACAGACACAGAAACAACAGTTGATATAGTAACAACTAGTCTATACAGACACATACAGCTGAAATAGTAACAACTAGTCTATACAGACACAGACAGCTGATATAGTAACAACTAGTCTATACAGACACAGACAGCTGATATAGTAACAACTAGTCTATACAGACACAGACAGCTGATATAGTAACAACTAGTCTATACAGACACAGACACAGTCAGCTGATATAGTAACAACTAGTCTATACTGACACAGACAGCTGATATAGTAACATCTAGTCTATACAGACACAGACAGCTGAAACAGTAACATCTAGTCTATTCAGACACAGACAGCTGATATAGTAACATCTAGTCTATACAGACACAGACAGCTGATATAGTAACATCTAGTCTATACAAACACAGACAGCTGATATAGTAACATCTAGTCTATACAGACACAGACAGCTGATATAGTAACAACTAGTCTATACAGACACAGACAGCTGATATAGTAACAACTAGTCTATACAGACACAGACAGCTGATATAGTAACATCTAGTCTATACAGATACAGACAGCTGATATAGTAACATCTAGACTATACACACACAGACACAGACAGCTGATGTAGTAACATCTAGTCTATACAGACACAGACAGCATATATAGTAACATCTAGTCTATACAGACACAGACAGCTGATATAGTAACAACTAGTCTATACAGACACAGTCAGCTGATATAGTAACAACGAGTCTATACTGACACAGACACAGACACAGACAGCTGATATAGTAACAACTAGTCTATACAGACACAGTCAGCTGATATAGTAACAACTAGTCTATACAGACACAGACACAGACAACGGATATAGTAACAACTAGTCTATACAGACACAGACAGCTGATATAGTAACATCTAGTCTATACAGACACAGACAGCTGATATAGTAACATCTAGTCTATACAGACACAGACACAGACAGCTGATATAGTAACAACTAGTCTATTGAGACACAGACAGCTGGTATAGTAAAAACTAGTCAATACAGAGACAGACACAGACAGCTGCTATAGTAATAACTAGTCTATACAGACACAGACAGCTGATATAGTAACAACTCGTTTATACAGACACAGACAGCTGACATTGTAACATCTATTCGATACAGACACAGAAACAGACAGCTGATATAGTAACATTTAGTCTATACAGACACAGACAGCTGAAATAGTAACAACTAGTCTATACAGACACAGACAGCTGATATAGTAACAACTAGTCTATACAGACACAGACAGCTGATATAGTAACATCTAGTCTATACAGACACAGACAGCTTATATAGTAACATCTAGTCTACACAGACACAGACAGCTGATATAGTAACTTCTAGTCTATACAGACACTGACACAGACAGCTGATATAGTAACAACTAGTCTATACAGACACAGACAGCTGATATAGTAACAACTAGTCTATACAGACACAGACAGCTGATATAGTAACAACTAGTCTATACAGACACAGACAGCTGATATAGTAACAACTAGTCTATACAGACACAGACAGCTGATATAGTAACAACTAGTCTATACAGACACAGACAGCTGATATAGTAACATCTAGTCTATACAGACACAGTCAGCTGATATAGTAACAACTAGTCTATACAGACACAGACACAGACAGCTGATATAGTAACAACTAGTCTATACAGACACAGACAGCTGATATAGTAACAACTAGTCTATACAGACACAGACACAGACAACTGATATAGTAACAACTAGTCTATACAGACACAGTCAGCTGATATAGTAACATCTAGTCTATACAGACACAGACAGCTGATATAGTAACATCTAGTCAATACAGAGACAGACACAGACAGCTGCTATAGTAATAACTAGTCTATACAGACACAGACAGCTGGTATAGTAAAAACTAGTCTATACAGAGACAGACACAGACAGCTGCTATAGTAATATCTAGTCTATAAAGACACAGACAGCTGATATAGTAACAACTCGTCTATACAGACACAGACAGCTGACATTGTAACATCTATTCGATACAGACACAGAAACAGACAGTTGATATAGTAACATTTAGTCTATACAGACACATACAGCTGAAATAGTAACATTTAGTCTATACAGACACATACAGCTGAAATAGTAACAACTAGTCTATACAGACACAGACAGCTGATATAGTAACAACTAGTCTATACAGACACAGACAGCTGATATAGTAACATCTAGTCTACACAGACACAGACAGCTGATATAGTAACTTCTAGTCTATACAGACACTGCACAGACAGCTGATATAGTAACAACTAGTCTATACAGACACAGACAGCTGATATAGTAACAACTAGTCTATACAGACACAGACAGCTGATATAGTAACAACTAGTCTATACAGACACAGTCAGCTGATATAGTAACAACTAGTCTATACAGACACAGACAGCTGATATAGTAACAACTAGTCTATACAGACACAGACAGCTGATATTGTAACATCTAGTCTATACAGACACAGCCAGCTGATATAGTAACAACTAGTCTATACAGACACAGACAGCTGATATAGTAACAACTAGTCTATACAGACACAAGACAGCTGATATAGTAACAACAGTCTATACTCACAGACACAGACAGCTGATATAGTAACAACTAGTCTATACAGACACAGACAGCTGATATAGTAACAACTAGTCTATACAGACACAGACACAGACAACTGATATAGTAACAACTAGTCTATACAGACACAGACAGCTGATATAGTAACATCTAGTCTATACAGACACAGACAGCTGATATAGTAACATCTAGTCTATACAGACACAGACACGACAGCTGATATAGTAACAACTAGTCTATTCAGACACAGACAGCTGGTATAGTAAAAACTAGTCAATACAGAGACAGACACAGACAGCTGCTATAGTAATAACTAGTCTATACAGACACAGACAGCTGATATAGTAACAACTAGTCTATACAGACACAGACAGCTGATATAGTAACAACTAGTCTATACAGACACAGACAGCTGATATAGTAACATCTAGTCTATACAGACACAGACAGCTTATATAGTAACATCTAGTCTATACAGACACAGACAGCTGATAAAGTAACATCTAGTCTATACAGACACGACACAGACAGCTGATATAGTAACAACTATTCTATACAGACACAGACAGCTTATATAGTAACATCTAGTCTACACAGACACAGACAGCTGATATAGTAACTTCTAGTCTATACAGACACTGACACAGACAGCTGATATAGTAACAACTAGTCTATACAGACACAGACAGCTTATATAGTAACAACTAGTCTATACAGACACAGACAGCTGATATTGTAACATCTAGTCTATACAGACACAGACAGCTGATAAAGTAACAACTAGTCTATACAGACACAGACAGCTGATAAAGTAACAACTAGTCTATACAGACACAGACAGCTGATATAGTAACAACTAGTCTATACAGACACAGACACAGTCAGCTGATATAGTAACAACTAGTCTATACAGACACAGACAGCTGATATAGTAACAACTAGTCTATACAGACACAGACACAGTCAGCTGATATAGTAACAACTAGTCTATACAGACACAGACAGCTGATATAGTACCAACTAGTCTATACAGACACACACAGCTGATATAGTAACAACTAGTCTATACAGACACAGACAGCTGATATAGTAACAACTAGTCTATACAGACACAGACAGCTGATATAGTAACATCTAGTCTATACTGACACAGACACAGCCAGCTGATATAGTAACATCTAGTCTATACAGACACAGACACACAGCTGATATAGTAACAACTAGTCTATACAGACACAGACAGCTGATATAGTAACAACTAGTCTATACAGACACAGACAGCTGATATAGTAACATCTAGTCTATACAGACACAGACAGCTGATATAGTAACATCTAGTCTATACAGACAACAGACAGCTGATATAGTAACAACTAGTCTATACAGACACAGACAGCTGATATAGTAACATCTAGTCTATACAGACACAGACAGCTGATATAGTAACATCTAGTCTATACAGACACAGACAGCTGATATAGTAACACCTGGTCTATACAGACACAGACAGCTGATATAGTAACATCTAGTCTATACAGACACAGACAGCTGATATAGTAACATCTAGTCTATACACACACAGACACAGACAGCTGATGTAGTAACATCTAGTCTATACAGACACAGACAGCTTATATAGTAACATCTAGTCTATACAGACACAGACAGCTGATATAGTAACAACTAGTCTATACAGACACAGACACAGTCAGCTGATATAGTACCAACTAGTCTATACAGACACAGACAGCTGATATAGTAACAACTAGTCTATCCAGACACAGACAGCTGATATAGTAACAACTAGTCTACACAGACACAGACAGCTGATATAGTAACAACTAGTCTATACAGACACAGACACAGTCAGCTGATATAGTAACAACTAGTCTATACAGACACAGACTGCTGATATAGTAACAACTAGTCTATACAGACACAGACAGCTGATATAGTAACAACTAGTCTATACAGACAAAGACACAGACAGCTGATATAGTAACAACTAGTCTATACAGACACAGACAGCTGATATAGTAACATCTAGTCTATACAGACACAGACAGCTGATACAGTAACATCTAGTCTATTCAGACACAGACAGCTGATATAGTAACATCTAGTCTATACAGACACAGACACAGACAGCTGATATAGTAACAACTAGTCTATACAGACACAGACAGCTGATATAGTAACAACTAGTCTATACAGACAGACACAGACAGCTGCTATAGTAACAACTAGTCTATACAGACACAGACAGCTGATATAGTAACATCTATTCTATACAGACACAGAACACAGCTGATATAGTAACATCTAGTCTATACAGACACAGACAGCTGATATAGTAACAACTAGTCTATACAGACACAGACAGCTGATATAGTAACAACTAGTCTATACAGACACAGGCAGCTGATATAGTAACAACTAGTCTATACAGACACAGTCAGCTGATATAGTAACAACTAGTCTATACAGACACAGACAGCTGATATAGTATCAACTAGTCTACACAGACACATACAGCTGATATAGTAACAACTATTCTATACAGACATGGACACAGTCAGCTGATATAGTAACAACTAGTCTATACAGACACAGACTGCTGATATAGTAATAACTAGTCTATACAGACACAGACAGCTGATATAGTAACAACTAGTCTATACAGACAAAGACACAGACAGCCTATTTAGTAACAACTAGTCTATACTGACACAGACAGCTGATATAGTAACATCTAGTCTATACAGACACAGACAGCTGAAACAGTAACATCTAGTCTATTCAGACACAGACAGCTGATATAGTAACATGTAGTCTATACAGACACAGACAGCTGATATAGTAACACCTGGTCTATACAGACACAGACAGCTGATATAGTAACATCTAGTCTATACAGATACAGACAGCTGATATAGTAACATCTAGACTATACACACACAGACACAGACAGCTGATGTAGTAACATCTAGTCTATACAGACACAGACAGCATATATAGTAACATCTAGTCTATACAGACACAGACAGCTGATATAGTAACAACTAGTCTATACAGACACAGTCAGCTGATATAGTAACAACGAGTCTATACTGACACAGACACAGACACAGACAGCTGATATTGTAACATCTAGTCTATACAGACACAGACAGCTGATATAGTAACAACTAGTCTATACAGACACAGACAGCTGATATAGTAACAACTAGTCTATACAGACACAGACACAGTCAGCTGATATAGTACCAACTAGTCTATACAGACACAGACAGCTGATATAGTAACAACTAGTCTATCCAGACACAGACAGCTGATATAGTAACAACTAGTCTATACAGACACATACAGCTGATATAGTAACATCTATTCTATACAGACACAGACACAGTCAGCTGATATAGTAACAACTAGTCTATACAGACACAGACAGCTGATATAGTAACATCTAGTCTATACAGACACAGACAGCTGATATAGTAACATCTAGTCTATACAGACACATACAGCTGATATAGTAACATCTATTCTATACAGACATCAGACAGCTGATATAGTAACACCTAGTCTATACAGACACAGACTGCTGATATAGTAACATCTAGTCTATACAGACACAGACAGCTGATATAGTAACATCTAGTCTATACACACACAGACACAGACAGCTGATATAGTAACAACTAGTCTATACTGACACAGACAGCTTATATAGTAACATCTAGTCTATACAGACACAGACTGCTGATATAGTAACATCTAGTCTATACAGACACAGACAGCTGATATAGTAACAACTAGTCTATACAGACACAGACACAGACAGCTGATATAGTAACATCTAGTCTATACAGACACAGACAGCTGATATAGTAACATCTAGTCTATACAGACACAGACAGCTGATATAGTAACATCTAGTCTATACAGACACAGACAGCTGATATAGTAACAACTAGTCTATACAGACACAGACACCAGCTGATATAGTAACAACTAGTCTATACAGACACAGACAGCTGATATAGTAACAACTAGTCTATACAGACACAGTCACGACAGCTGATATAGTAACAACTAGTCTATACCAGACACAGACACAGACAGCTGATATAGTAACAACTAGTCTATACAGACACAGACAGCTGATATAGTAACATCTAGTCTATTCAGACACAGACAGCTGATATAGTAACAACTAGTCTATACAGACACAGACACAGTCAGCTGATATAGTACCAACTAGTATATACAGACACAGACAGCTGATATAGTAACAACTAGTCTATCCAGACACAGACAGCTGATATAGTAACAACTAGTCTACACAGACACATACAGCTGATATAGTAACAACTATTCTATACAGACACAGACACAGTCAGCTGATATAGTAACAACTAGTCTATACAGACACAGACAGCTGATATAGTAACAACTAGTCTATACAGACAACAGACAGCTGATATAGTAACAACTAGTCTATACAGACAACAGACAGCTGATATAGTAACATCTAGTCTATACAGACACAGACAGCTGATACAGTAACATCTAGTCTATACAGACACAGACAGCTGATATAGTAACATCTAGTCTATACAGACACAGACAGCTGATATAGTAACACCTAGTCTATACAGACACAGACAGCTGATATAGTAACATCTAGTCTATACAGATACAGACAGCTGATATAGTAACATCTAGACTATACACACACAGACACAGACAGCTGATGTAGTAACATCTAGTCTATACAGACACAGACAGCATATATAGTAACATCTAGTCTATACAGACACAGACAGCTGATATAGTAACAACTAGTCTATACAGACACAGACACAGTCAGCTGATATAGTACCAACTAGTCTATACAGACACAGACTGCTGATATAGTATCAACTAGTCTATACAGACACAGACAGCTGATATAGTAACAACTAGTCTATACAGACACAGACACAGACAGCTGATATAGTAACAACTAGTCTATACAGACACAGACACAGTCAGCTGATATAGTAACAACTAGTCTATACAGACACAGACAGCTGATATAGTAACATCTAGTCTATTCAGACACAGACAGCTGATATAGTAACATCTAGTCTATACAGACACAGACAGCTGATATAGTAACAACTAGTCTATACAGACACAGACATAGCTGATATAGTAACATCTAGTCTATACAGATACAGACAGCTGATATAGTAACATCTAGACTATACACACAGACACAGACAGCTGATATAGTAACATCTAGTCTATACAGACACAGACAGCTTATATAGTAACATCTAGTCTATACAGACACAGACTGCTGATATAGTAACAACTAGTCTATACAGACACAGACAGCTGATATAGTAACAACGAGTCTATACACACCACAGAAACAGACAGCTGATATAGTAACATCTAGTCTATACAGACACAGACAGTGGATATAGTAACAACTAGTCTATACAGACACAGACAGCTGATATAGTAACATCTAGTCTATTCAGACACAGACAGCTGATATAGTAACAACTAGTCTATACAGACACAGAAAGCTGATATAGTAACAACTAGTCTATACAGACAAAGACACGTCAGCTGATATAGTAACAACTAGTCTATACAGACACAGACAGCTGATATAGTAACATCTAGTCTATACAGACACAGACAGCTGATATAGTAACAACTAGTCTATACAGACACTGACACAGACAGCTGATATAGTAACAACTAGTCTATACAGACACAGTCAGCTGATATAGTAACAACTAGTCTATACAGACACAGACAGCTGATATAGTATCAACTAGTCTACACAGACACATACAGCTGATATAGTAACAACTATTCTATACAGACACAGACACAGACAGCTGATATAGTAACAACTAGTCTATACAGACACAGACGGCTGATATAGTAACAACTAGTCTATACAGACACAGACAGCTGATATAGTAACAACTAGTCTATACAGACAACACAGACAGCTGATATAGTAACAACTAGTCTATACTGACACAGACAGCTGATACAGTAACATCTAGTCTATACAGACACAGACAGCTGAAACAGTAACATCTAGTCTATACAGACACAGACAGCTGATATAGTAACACCTAGTCTATACAGACACAGACAGCTGATATAGTAACATCTAGTCTATACAGACCACAGACAGCTGATATAGTAACATCTAGACTATACACACACAGACACAGACAGCTGATATAGTAACATCTAGTCTATACAGACACAGACAGCTTATATAGTAACAACTAGTCTATACAGACACAGACAGCTGATATAGTAACAACTAGTCTATACAGACACAGACACAGTCAGCTGATATAGTAACAACTAGTCTATACAGACACAGACTGCTGATATAGTAACAACTAGTCTATACAGACACAGACAGCTGATATAGTAACAACTAGTCTATACAGACAAAGACACAGACAGCTGATATAGTAACAACTAGTCTATACAGACACAGACACAGTCAGCTGATATAGTACCAACTAGTCTATACTGACACAGACAGCTGATATAGTAACATCTAGTCTATACAGACACAGACAGCTGATACAGTAACATCTAGTCTATACAGACACAGACAGCTGATATAGTAACATCTAGTCTATACAGACACAGACAGCTGATATAGTAACATCTAGTCTATACAGATACAGACAGCTGATATAGTAACATCTAGACTATACACACACAGACACAGACAGCTGATGTAGTAACATCTAGTCTATACAGACACAGACTGCTGATATAGTAACATCTAGTCTATACAGACACAGACAGCTGATATAGTAACAACTAGTCTATACAGACACAGTCAGCTGATATAGTAACAACGAGTCTATACTGACACAGACACAGAAACAGACAGCTGATATTGTAACATCTAGTCTATACAGACACAGACAGCTGATATAGTAACAACTAGTCTATACAGACACAGACAGCTGATATAGTAACATCTAGTCTATACAGACACAGACAGCTGATATAGTAACAACTAGTCTATACAGAGACAGTCACAGACAGCTGATATAGTAACAACTAGTCTATACAGACAAAGACACAGTCAGCTGATATAGTAACAACTAGTCTATACTGACACAGACAGCTGATATAGTAACATCTAGTCTTTACAGACACAGACAGCTGATATAGTAACAACTAGTCTATACAGACACAGACACAGTCAGCTGATATAGTACCAACTAGTATATACAGACACAGACAGCTGATATAGTAACAACTAGTCTATCCAGACACAGACAGCTGATATAGTAACAACTAGTCTACACAGACACATACAGCTGATATAGTAACAACTATTCTATACAGACACAGACACAGTCAGCTGATATAGTAACAACTAGTCTATACAGACACAGACGGCTGATATAGTAACAACTAGTCTATACAGACACAGACAGCTGATATAGTAACAACTAGTCTATACAGACAAAGACACAGACAGCTGATATAGTAACAACTAGTCTATACTGACACAGACAGCTGATACAGTAACATCTAGTCTATACAGACACAGACAGCTGATACAGTAACATCTAGTCTATTCAGACACAGACAGCTGATATAGTAACACCTGGTCTATACAGACACAGACAGCTGATATAGTAACATCTAGTCTATACAGACACAGACAGCTGATATAGTAACATCTAGACTATACACACACAGACACAGACAGCTGATGTAGTAACATCTAGTCTATACAGACACAGACAGCATATATAGTAACATCTAGTCTATACAGACACAGACAGCTGATATAGTAACAACTAGTCTATACAGACACAGACACAGTCAGCTGATATAGTACCAACTAGTATATACAGACACAGACAGCTGATATAGTAACAACTAGTCTATCCAGACACAGACAGCTGATATAGTAACAACTAGTCTACACAGACACATACAGCTGATATAGTAACAACTATTCTATTCAGACACAGACACAGTCAGCTGATATAGTAACAACTAGTCTATACAGACACAGACTGCTGATATAGTATCAACTAGTCCATACAGACACAGACAGCTGATATAGTAACAACTAGTCTATACAGACAAAGACACAGACAGCTGATATAGTAACAACTAGTCTATACAGACACAGACACAGTCAGCTGATATAGTACCAACTAGTCTATACTGACACAGACAGCTGATACAGTAACATCTAGTCTATACAGACACAGACAGCTGATATAGTAACATCTAGTCTATACAGACACAGACAGCTGATATAGTAACATCGAGTCTATACAGACACAGACACAGACAGCTGATATAGTAACAACTAGTCTATTACAGACACAGACAGCTGATATAGTAAAAACTAGTCAATACAGAGACAGACACAGACAGCTGATATAGTAACAACTCGTCTATACAGACACAGACAGCTGACATTGTAACATCTATTCGATACAGACACAGAAACAGACAGCTGATATAGTAACATCTAGTCTATACAGACACATACAGCTGATATAGTAACAACTAGTCTATACAGACACATACAGCTGATATAGTAACAACTAGTCTATACAGACACAGACAGCTGATATAGTAACATCTAGTCTATACAGACACAGACAGCTGATATAGTAACAACTCGTCTATACAGACACAGACAGCTGACATTGTAACATCTATTCTATACAGACACAGAACAACAGTTGATATAGTAACATCTAGTCTATACAGACACATACAGCTGATATAGTAACAACTAGTCTATACAGACACATACAGCTGATATAGTAACAACTAGTCTATACAGACACAGACAGCTGATATAGTAACATCTAGTCTATACAGACACAGACAGCTTATATAGTAACATCTAGTCTACACAGACACAGACAGCTGATATAGTAACTTCTAGTCTATACAGACACTGACACAGACAGCTGATATAGTAACAACTAGTCTATACAGACACAGACAGCTGATATAGTAACATCTAGTCTATACAGACACAGACAGCTGATATAGTATCAACTAGTCTATACAGACACAGTCAGCTGATATAGTAACAACTAGCCTATACAGACACAGACAGCTGATATAGTAACAACTAGTCTATACAGACACAGACAGCTGATATTGTAACATCTAGTCTATACAGACACAGACAGCTTATATAGTAACATCTAGTCTATACAGACACAGACAGCTGATATAGTAACAACTAGTCTATACAGACACAGACGTCAGCTGATATAGTAACAACTAGTCTATACTCAAGACACAGACACAGACAGCTGATATAGTAACAACTAGTCTATACAGACACAGACAGCTGATATAGTAACAACTAGTCTATACAGACACAGACACAGACAACTGATATAGTAACAACTAGTCTATACAGACACAGACAGCTGATATAGTAACATCTAGTCTATACAGACACAGACAGCTGATATAGTAACATCTAGTCTATACAGACACAGACACAGCTGATATAGTAACAACTAGTCTATACAGACACAGACAGCTGATATAGTAACAACTAGTCTATACAGACACAGACACCAGCTGATATAGTAACATCTAGTCTATACAGACACAGACAGCTGATATAGTAACATCTAGTCTATACAGACACAGACAGCTGATATAGTAACAACTAGTATATACAGACACAGACAGCTGATATAGTAACATCTAGTCTATACAGACACAGACTGCTGATATAGTAACATCTAGTCTATACAGACACAGTCAGCTGATATAGTAACAACGAGTCTATACTGACACAGACACAGAAACAGACAGCTGATATTGTAACATCTAGTCTATACAGACACAGACAGTGGATATAGTAACAACTAGTCTATACAGACACAGACAGCTGATATAGTAACATCTAGTCTATTCAGACACAGACAGCTGATATAGTAACAACTAGTCTATACAGACACAGACACAGACAGCTGATATAGTAACAACTAGTCTATTCAGACACAGACCGCTGGTATAGTAAAAACGAGTCAATACAGAGACAGTCACAGACAGCTGATATAGTAACAACTAGTCTATACAGACAAAGACACAGTCAGCTGATATAGTAACAACTAGTCTATACTGACACAGACAGCTGATATAGTAACATCTAGTCTATACAGACACAGACAGCTGATATAGTAACAACTAGTCTATACAGACACAGACACAGTCAGCTGATATAGTACCAACTAGTATATACAGACACAGACAGCTGATATAGTAACAACTAGTCTATCCAGACACAGACAGCTGATATAGTAACAACTAGTCTACACAGACACATACAGCTGATATAGTAATAACTATTCTATACAGACACAGACACAGTCAGCTGATATAGTAACAACTAGTCTATACAGACACAGACGGCTGATATAGTAACAACTAGTCTATACAGACACAGACAGCTGATATAGTAACAACTAGTCTATACAGACAAAGACACAGACAGCTGATATAGTAACAACTAGTCTATACTGACACAGACAGCTGATACAGTAACATTTAGTCTATACAGACACAGACAGCTGAAACAGTAACATCTAGTCTATTCAGACACAGACAGCTGATATAGTAACACCTGGTCTATACAGACACAGACAGCTGATATAGTAACATCTAGTCTATACAGATACAGACAGCTGATATAGTAACATCTAGACTATACACACACAGACACAGACAGCTGATGTAGTAACATCTAGTCTATACAGACACAGACAGCATATATAGTAACATCTAGTCTATACAGACACAGACAGCTGATATAGTAACAACTAGTCTATACAGACACAGACACAGTCAGCTGATATAGTACCAACTAGTATATACAGACACAGACAGCTGATATAGTAACAACTAGTCTATCCAGACACAGACAGCTGATATAGTAACAACTAGTCTACACAGACACATACAGCTGATATAGTAACAACTATTCTATTCAGACACAGACACAGTCAGCTGATATAGTAACAACTAGTCTATACAGACACAGACTGCTGATATAGTAACAACTAGTCTATACAGACACAGACAGCTGATATAGTAACAACTAGTCTATACAGACAAAGACACAGACAGCTGATATAGTAACAACTAGTCTATACTGACACAGACAGCTGATATAGTAACATCTAGTCTATACAGACACAGACAGCTGATATAGTAACATCTAGTCTATACAGACACAGACACAGACAGCTGATATAGTAACAACTAGTCTATTGAGACACAGACAGCTGGTATAGTAAAAACTAGTCAATACAGAGACAGACACAGACAGCTGCTATAGTAACAACTCGTTTATACAGACACAGACAGCTGACATTGTAACATCTATTCGATACAGACACAGAAACAGACAGTTGATATAGTAACATTTAGTCTATACAGACACATACAGCTGAAATAGTAACAACTAGTCTATACAGACACAGACAGCTGATATAGTAACAACTAGTCTATACAGACACAGGCAGCTGATATAGTAACATCTAGTCTATACAGACACAGACAGCTGATATAGTAACAACTCGTTTATACAGACACAGACAGCTGACATTGTAACATCTATTCGATACAGACACAGAAACAGACAGTTGATATAGTAACATTTAGTCTATACAGACACATACAGCTGAAATAGTAACAACTAGTCTATACAGACACAGAAAGCTGATATAGTAACAACTAGTCTATACAGACACAGGCAGCTGATATAGTAACATCTAGTCTATACAGACACAGACAGCTTATATAGTAACATCTAGTCTACACAGACACAGACAGCTGATATAGTAACATCTAGTCTATACAGACACTGACACAGACAGCTGATATAGTAACAACTAGTCTATACAGACACAGTCAGCTGATATAGTAACAACTAGTCTATACAGACACAGACAGCTGATATAGTATCAACTAGTCTATACAGACACAGTCAGCTGATATAGTAACAACTAGTCTATACAGACACAGACAGCTTATATAGTAACAACTAGTCTATACAGACACAGACAGCTGATATAGTAACAACTAGTCTATACAGACACAATGTCAGCTGATATAGTAACAACGAGTCTATACCACAGACACAGACAGCTGATATAGTAACAACTAGTCTATACAGACACAGTCAGCTGATATAGTAACAACTAGTCTATACAGACACAGACACAGACAACGGATATAGTAACAACTAGTCTATACAGACACAGACAGCTGATATAGTAACATCTAGTCTATACAGACACAGACAGCTGATATAGTAACATCTAGTCTATACAGACACAGACACAGACAGCTGATATAGTAACAACTAGTCTATTCAGACACAGACAGCTGGTATAGTAAAAACTAGTCAATACAGAGACAGACACAGACAGCTGCTATAGTAATAACTAGTCTATACAGACACAGACAGCTGATATAGTAACAACTAGTCTATACAGACACAGACACAGTCAGCTGATATAGTAACAACTAGTCTATACAGACACAGACAGCTGATATAGTAACAACTAGTCTATACAGACACAGACAGCTGATATAGTAACAACTAGTCTATACAGACACAGGCAGCTGATATAGTAACATCTAGTCTATACAGACACAGACAGCTTATATAGTAACATCTAGTCTACACAGACACAGACAGCTGATATAGTAACTTCTAGTCTATACAGACACTGACACAGACAGCTGATATAGTAACAACTAGTCTATACAGACACAGACAGCTTATATAGTAACAACTAGTCTATACAGACACAGACAGCTGATATAGTAACAACTAGTCTATACAGACACAGACACAGACAGCTGATATAGTAACATCTAGTCTATACAGACACAGACCAGCTGATATAGTAACAACTAGTCTATACAGACACAGACAGCTGATATAGTAACAACTAGTCTATACAGACACAGACACAGCGCTGATATAGTAACAACTAGTCTATACAGACACAGACAGCTGATATAGTAACAACTAGTCTATACAGACACAGACAGCTGATATAGTAACAACTAGTCTATACAGACACAGACACACAGCTGATATAGTACCAACTAGTCTATACAGACACACACAGCTGATATAGTAACAACTAGTCTATACAGACACAGACAGCTGATATAGTAACAACTAGTCTATACAGACACAGACAGCTGATATAGTAACAACTAGTCTATACTGACACAGACACAGCCAGCTGATATAGTAACAACTAGTCTATACAGACACAGACACAACCGCTGATATAGTAACATCTAGTCTATACAGACACAGACAGCTGATATAGTAACATCTAGTCTATACAGACACAGAGACAGACAGCTGATATAGTAACATCTAGTCTATACAGACAGCAGACAGCTGATATAGTAACAACTAGTCTATACAGACACAGACAGCTGATACAGTAACATCTAGTCTATACAGACACAGACAGCTGATATAGTAACAACTAGTCTATACAGACACAGACAGCTGATATAGTAACACCTGGTCTATACAGACACAGACAGCTGATATAGTAACATCTAGTCTATACAGACACAGACAGCTGATATAGTAACATCTAGTCTATACACACACAGACACAGACAGCTGATGTAGTAACATCTAGTCTATACAGACACAGACAGCATATATAGTAACATCTAGTCTATACAGACACAGACAGCTGATATAGTAACAACTAGTCTATACAGACACAGTCAGCTGATATAGTAACAACGAGTCTATACTGACCAGACACAGACACAGACAGCTGATATTGTAACATCTAGTCTATACAGACACAGACAGCTGATATAGTAACAACTAGTCTATACAGACACAGACAGCTGATATAGTAACAACTAGTCTATACAGACACAGACACAGTCAATGGATATAGTAACAACTAGTCTATACAGACACAGACAGTGGATATAGTAACAACTAGTCTATACAGACACAGACAGCTGATATAGTAACATCTAGTCTATACAGACACAGACAGCTGATATAGTAACAACTAGTCTATACAGACACAGACAGCTGATATAGTAACAACTAGTCTATACAGACAAAGACACAGACAGCTGATATAGTAACAACTAGTCTATACAGACACAGACACAGTCAGCTGATATAGTACCAACTAGTCTATACTGACACAGACAGCTGATATAGTAACATCTAGTCTATACAGACACAGACAGCTGATATAGTAACATCTAGTCTATACAGACACAGACAGCTGATATAGTAACATCTAGTCTATACAGACACAGACAGCTGATATAGTAACAACTAGTCTATACAGACACAGACAGCTGATAAAGTAACACCTGGTCTATACAGACACAGACAGCTGATATAGTAACATCTAGTCTATACAGATACAGACAGCTGATATAGTAACATCTAGACTATACACACACAGACACAGACAGCTGATGTAGTAACATCTAGTCTATACAGACACAGACAGCATATATAGTAACATCTAGTCTATACAGACACAGACAGCTGATATAGTAACAACTAGTCTATACAGACACAGACACAGTCAGCTGATATAGTAACAACTAGTATATACAGACACAGACAGCTGATATAGTAACAACTAGTCTATCCAGACACAGACAGCTGATATAGTAACAACTAGTCTACACAGACACATACAGCTGATATAGTAACAACTATTCTATTCAGACACAGACACAGTCAGCTGATATAGTAACAACTAGTCTATACAGACACAGACTGCTGATATAGTAACAACTAGTCTATACAGACACAGACAGCTGATATAGTAACAACTAGTCTATACAGACAAAGACACAGACAGCTGATATAGTAACAACTAGTCTATACTGACACAGACACGCTGATATAGTAACATCTAGTCTATACAGACACAGACAGCTGATACAGTAACATCTAGTCTATTCAGACACAGACAGCTGATATAGTAACATCTAGTCTATACAGACACAGACACAGACAGCTGATATAGTAACAACTAGTCTATTCAGACACAGACAGCTGGTATAGTAAAAACTAGTCTATACAGAGACAGACACAGACAGCTGCTATAGTAACAACTAGTCTATACAGACACAGACAGCTGATATAGTAACAACTCGTTTATACAGACACAGACAGCTGACATTGTAACATCTATTCGATACAGACACAGAAACAGACAGTTGATATAGTAACATTTAGTCTATACAGACACATACAGCTGATATAGTAACAACTAGTCTATACAGACACAGACAGCTGATATAGTAACAACTAGTCTATACAGACACAGGCAGCTGATATAGTAACATCTAGTCTATACAGACACAGACAGCTTATATAGTAACATCTAGTCTACACAGACACAGACAGCTGATATAGTAACATCTAGTCTATACAGACACTGACACAGACAGCTGATATAGTAACAACTAGTCTATACAGACACAGTCAGCTGATATAGTAACAACTAGTCTATACAGACACAGACAGCTGATATAGTAACAACTAGTCTATACAGACACAGACAGCTGATATAGTAACATCTAGTCTATACAGACACAGACAGCTGATATAGTAACATCTAGTCTATACAGACACAGACACAGACAGCTGATATAGTAACAACTAGTCTATACAGACACAGACAGCTGATATAGTAACAACTAGTCTATACAGAACACAGACAGCTGATATAGTAACAACTAGTCTATACAGACACAGACAGCTGATATAGTAACAACTAGTCTATACAGACACAGACAGCTGATATAGTAACATCTAGTCGATACAGACACAGAGACAGCTGATATAGTAACATCTAGTCTATACAGACACAGACAGCTGATATAGTAACAACTAGTCTATACAGACACAGACAGCTGATATAGTAACAACTAGTCTATACAGACACAGACAGCTGATATAGTAACATCTAGTCTATACAGACACAGACAGCTGATATAGTAACATCTAGTCTATACAGACACAGACAGCTGATATAGTAACATCTAGTCTATACAGACACGAAGACAGCTGATATAGTAACAACTAGTCTATACAGACACAGACAGCTGATATAGTAACAACTAGTCTATACAGACACAGACAGCTGATATAGTAACAACTAGTCTATACAGACACAGACAGCTGATATAGTAACAACTAGTCTATACAGACACAGACACAGCTGATATAGTAACATCTAGTCTATACAGACACAGACAGCTGATATAGTAACATCTAGTCTATACAGACACAGCACAGCTGATATAGTAACAACTAGTCTATACAGACACAGACAGCTGATATAGTAACAACTAGTCTATACAGACACAGCAGCTGATATAGTAACAACTAGTCTATACAAGAACAGACACAGACAGCTGATATAGTAACAACTAGTCTATACAGACACAGACAGCTGATATAGTAACAACTAGTCTATACAGACACAGACACAGACAACTGATATAGTAACAACTAGTCTATACAGACACAGACAGCTGATATAGTAACATCTAGTCTATACAGACACAGACAGCTGATATAGTAACATCTAGTCTATACAGACACAGACACAGCTGATATAGTAACATCTAGTCTATACAGACACAGACAGCTGGTATAGTAACAACTAGTCTATACAGACAACACAGACAGCTGATATAGTAACAACTAGTCTATACAGACACAGACAGCTGATATAGTAACAACTAGTCTATACAGACACAGACAGCTGATATAGTAACATCTATTCTATACAGACACAGACACAGCTGATATAGTAACATCTAGTCTATACAGACACAGACAGCTGATATAGTAACAACTAGTCTATACAGACACAGACAGCTGATATAGTAACAACTAGTCTATACAGACACAGACAGCTGATATAGTAACAACTAGTCTATACAGACACAGACAGCTGATATAGTAACAACTAGTCTATACAGACACAGTCAGCTGATATAGTAACAACGAGTCTATACCACAACACAGACACAGACAGCTGATATAGTAACAACTAGTCTATACAGACACAGACAGCTGATATAGTAACAACTAGTCTATACAGACACAGACACAGACAACTGATATAGTAACAACTAGTCTATACAGACACAGACAGCTGATATAGTAACATCTAGTCTATACAGACACAGACAGCTGATATAGTAACATCTAGTCTATACAGACACAGACACAGACAGCTGATATAGTAACAACTAGTCTATTCAGACACAGACAGCTGGTATAGTAAAAACTAGTCAATACAGAGACAGACACAGACAGCTGCTATAGTAATAACTAGTCTATACAGACACAGACAACTGATATAGTAACAACTCGTTTATACAGACACAGACAGCTGACATTGTAACATCTATTCGATACAGACACAGACACAGACAGTTGATATAGTAACATTTAGTCTATACAGACACAGACAGCTGAAATAGTAACAACTAGTCTATACAGACACAGACAGCTGATATAGTAACAACTAGTCTATACAGACACAGACAGCTGATATAGTAACATCTAGTCTATACAGACACAGACAGCTTATATAGTAACATCTAGTCTACACAGACACAGACAGCTGATATAGTAACTTCTAGTCTATACAGACACTGACACAGACAGCTGATATAGTAACAACTAGTCTATACAGACACAGACAGCTTATATAGTAACAACTAGTCTATACAGACACAGACAGCTGATATAGTAACAACTAGTCTATACAGACACAGACAGCTGATATAGTAACATCTAGTCTATACAGACACAGACAGCTGATATAGTAACAACTAGTCTATACAGACACAGACAGCTGATATAGTAACAACTAGTCTATACAGACACAGCACAGCTGATATAGTAACAACTAGTCTATACAGACACAGACAGCTGATATAGTAACAACTAGTCTATACAGACACAGACACAGCAGCTGATATAGTAACATCTAGTCTATACAGACACAGACAGCTGATATAGTAACAACTAGTCTATACAGACACAGACAGCTGATATAGTAACAACTAGTCTATACAGACACAGACAGCTGATATAGTAACAACTAGTCTATACAGACACAGACAGCTGATATAGTAACATCTAGTCTATACAGACACAGACACAGTCAGCTGATATAGTAACAACTAGTCTATACAGACACAGACACGCTGATATAGTAACATCTAGTCTATACAGACACAGACAGCTGATATAGTAACATCTAGTCTATACAGACACAGACAGACAGCCGATATAGTAACAACTAGTCTATACAGACACTGACAGCTGATATAGTAACATCTAGTCTATACAGACACAGACAGCTGATATAGTAACATCTAGTCTATACAGACACAGACAGCTGATATAGTAACATCTAGTCTATACAGACACAGACAGCTGATATAGTAACACCTGGTCTATACAGACACAGACAGCTGATATAGTAACATCTAGTCTATACAGACACAGACAGCTGATATAGTAACATCTAGACTATACACACACGACACAGACAGCTGATGTAGTAACATCTAGTCTATACAGACACAGACAGCATATATAGTAACATCTAGTCTATACAGACACAGACAGCTGATATAGTAACAACTAGTCTATACAGACACAGTCAGCTGATATAGTAACAACGAGTCTATACTGACACAGACACAGACACAGACAGCTGATATTGTAACATCTAGTCTATACAGACACAGACAGCTGATATAGTAACAACTAGTCTATACAGACACAGACAGCTGATATAGTAACAACTAGTCTATACAGACACAGACACAGACATGGATATAGTAACAACTAGTCTATACAGACACAGACAGCTGATATAGTAACAACTAGTCTATACAGACACAGACAGCTGATATAGTAACAACTAGTCTATACAGACACAGACAGCTGATATAGTAACAACTAGTCTATACAGACACAGACAGCTGGTATAGTAAAAACTAGTCTATACAGACAGACACAGACAGCTGATATAGTAACAACTAGTCTATACAGACACAGACACAGCTGATATAGTAACAACTAGTCTATACAGACACAGACAGCTGATATAGTAACATCTAGTCTATACAGACACAGACAGCTGATATAGTAACATCTAGTCTATACAGACACAGACAGCTGATATAGTAACATCTAGTCTATACAGACACAGACAGCTGATATAGTAACAACTAGTCAATACAGACACAGACAGCTGATATAGTAACACCTGGTCTATACAGACACAGACAGCTGATATAGAAACATCTAGTCTATACAGATACAGACAGCTGATATAGTAACATCTAGACTATACACACACAGACACAGACAGCTGATGTAGTAACATCTAGTCTATACAGACACAGACAGCATATATAGTAACATCTAGTCTATACAGACACAGACAGCTGATATAGTAACAACTAGTCTATACAGACACAGACACAGTCAGCTGATATAGTAACAACTAGTATATACAGACACAGACAGCTGATATAGTAACAACTAGTCTATCCAGACACAGACAGCTGATATAGTAACAACTAGTCTATACAGACACATACAGCTGATATAGTAACAACTAGTCTATACAGACACAGACACAGTCAGCTGATATAGTAACAACTAGTCTATACCGACACAGACTGCTGATATAGTAACAACTAGTCTATACAGACACAGACAGCTGATATAGTAACAACTAGTCTATACAGACACAGACACAGACAGCTGATATAGTAACAACTAGTCAATACAGACACAGACAGCTGATATAGTAACACCTGGTCTATACAGACACAGACAGCTGATATAGTAACATCTAGTCTATACAGACACAGACAGCTGATATAGTAACATCTAGTCTATACAGACACAGACACCAGCTGATATAGTAACAACTAGTCTATACAGACACAGACAGCTGATATAGTAACAACTAGTCTATACAGACAGACACAGACAGCTGATATAGTAACATCTAGTCTATACAGACACAGACAGCTGATATAGTAACAACTCGTCTATACAGACACAGACAGCTGATATTGTAACATCTAGTCGATACAGACACAGACAGACAGTTGATATAGTAACATTTAGTCTATACAGACACAGACAGCTGATATAGTAACAACTAGTCTATACAGACACAGACAGCTGATATAGTAACAACTAGTCTATACAGACACAGGCAGCTGATATAGTAACATCTAGTCTATACAGACACAGACAGCTTATATAGTAACATCTAGTCTACACAGACACAGACAGCTGATATAGTAACATCTAGTCTATACAGACACGACACAGACAGCTGATATAGTAACAACTAGTCTATACAGACACAGTCAGCTGATATAGTAACAACTAGTCTATACAGACACAGACAGCTGATATAGTAACAACTAGTCTATACAGACACATACAGCTGATATAGTAACAACTAGTCTATACAGACACAGACAGCTGATATAGTAACAACTAGTCTATACAGACACAGACAGCTGATATAGTAACATCTAGTCTATACAGACACAGACAGCTGATATAGTAACAACTAGTCTATACAGACACAGACAGCTGATATAGTAACAACTAGTCTATACAGACACAGTCAGCTGATATAGTAACAACTAGTCTATACTGCACACAGACACAGACAGCTGATATAGTAACAACTAGTCTATACAGACACAGACAGCTGATATAGTAACAACTAGTCTATACAGACACAGACACAGACAGCTGATATAGTAACAACTAGTCTATACAGACACAGACAGCTGATATAGTAACATCTAGTCTATACAGACACAGACAGCTGATATAGTAACATCTAGTCTATACAGACACAGACACAGACAGCTGATATAGTAACAACTAGTCTATTCAGACACAGACAGCTGATATAGTAACAACTAGTCTATACAGAGCAGACACAGACAGCTGATATAGTAACAACTAGTCTATACAGACACAGACAGCTGATATAGTAACATCTAGTCTATACAGACACAGACAGCTGATATTGTAACATCTATTCTATACAGACACAGACCAGCTGATATAGTAACATCTAGTCTATACAGACACAGACAGCTGATATAGTAACAACTAGTCTATACAGACACAGACAGCTGATATAGTAACAACTAGTCTATACAGACACAGACAGCTGATATAGTAACATCTAGTCTATACAGACACAGACAGCTGATATAGTAACATCTAGTCTATACAGACACAGACAGCTGATATAGTAACATCTAGTCTATACAGACACAGACAGCTGATATAGTAACATCTAGTCTATACAGACACAGACAGCTGATATAGTAACATCTAGTCTATACAGACACAGACACACAGCTGATATAGTAACAACTAGTCTATACAGACACAGACAGCTGATATAGTAACAACTAGTCTATACAGACACAGACACAGACAGCTGATATAGTAACAACTAGTCTATACAGACACAGACAGCTGATATAGTAACATCTAGTCTATACAGACACAGACAGCTGATATAGTAACATCTAGTCTATACAGACACAGACAGCTGATATAGTAACAACTAGTCAATACAGACACAGACAGCTGATATAGTAACAACTAGTCTATACAGACACAGACACGCTGATATAGTAACAACTAGTCTATACAGACACAGACAGCTGATATAGTAACAACTAGTCTATACAGACACAGACACAGTCAGCTGATATAGTAACAACTAGTCTATACAGACACAGACAGCTGATATAGTAACAACTAGTCTATACAGACACAGACAGCTGATATAGTAACAACTAGTCTATACAGACACAGACAGCTGATATAGTAACAACTAGTCTATACAGACACAGACAGCTGATATAGTAACATCTAGTCTATACAGACACAGACACAGACAGCTGATATAGTAACAACTAGTCTATACAGACACAGACACGCTGATATAGTAACATCTAGTCTATACAGACACAGACAGCTGATATAGTAACATCTAGTCTATACAGACACAGACACAGACAGCTGATATAGTAACATCTAGTCTATACAGACACAGACAGCTGATATAGTAACAACTAGTCTATACAGACACAGACAGCTGATATAGTAACATCTAGTCTATACAGACACAGACAGCTGATATAGTAACAACTAGTCTATACAGACACAGTCAGCTGATATAGTAACAACTAGTCTATACAGACACAGACAGCTGATATAGTAACAACTAGTCTATACAGACACAGACAGCTGATATAGTAACAACTAGTCTATACAGACACAGACAGCTTATATAGTAACAACTAGTCTATACAGACACAGACAGCTGATATAGTAACATCTAGTCTATACAGACACAGACAGCTGATATAGTAACAACTAGTCTATACAGACACAGACAGCTGATATAGTAACAACTAGTCTATACAGACACAGCCAGCTGATATAGTAACAACGAGTCTATACTGACACAGACACAGACAGCTGATATAGTAACAACTAGTCTATACAGACACAGACAGCTGATATAGTAACAACTAGTCTATACAGACACAGACACAGACAACGGATATAGTAACAACTAGTCTATACAGACACAGACAGCTGATATAGTAACATCTAGTCTATACAGACACAGACAGCTGATATAGTAACATCTAGTCTATACAGACACAGACACAGACAGCTGATATAGTAACAACTAGTCTATTCAGACACAGACAGCTGGTATAGTAAAAACTAGTCAATACAGAGACAGACACAGACAGCTGCTATAGTAATAACTAGTCTATACAGACACAGACAGCTGATATAGTAACAACTCGTTTATACAGATACAGACAGCTGACATTGTAACATCTATTCGATACAGACACAGAAACAGACAGCTGATATAGTAACATCTAGTCTATACAGACACATACAGCTGAAATAGTAACAACTAGTCTATACAGACACAGACAGCTGATATAGTAACAACTAGTCTATACAGACACAGGCAGCTGATATAGTAACATCTAGTCTATACAGACACAGACAGCTGATATAGTAACATCTAGTCTATACAGACACAGACAGCTGATATAGTAACAACTAGTCTATACAGACACAGACAGCTGATATAGTAACATCTAGTCTATACAGACACAGACAGCTGATATAGTAACATCTAGTCATACAGACACAGACACAGACAGCTGATATAGTAACAACTAGTCTATACAGACACAGACAGCTTATATAGTAACAACTAGTCTATACAGACACAGACAGCTGATATAGTAACATCTAGTCTATACAGACACAGACAGCTGATATAGTAACAACTAGTCTATACAGACACAGACAGCTGATATAGTAACAACTAGTCTATACAGACACAGACAGCTGATATAGTAACAACTAGTCTATACAGACACAGACACAGTCAGCTGATATAGTAACAACTAGTCTATACAGACACAGACAGCTGATATAGTAACAACTAGTCTATACAGACACAGACAGCTGATATAGTAACAACTAGTCTATACAGACACAGACAGCTGATATAGTAACAACTAGTCTATACAGACACAGACAGTCAGCTGATATAGTAACAACTAGTCTATACAGACACAGACAGCTGATATAGTAACAACTAGTCTATACAGACACAGACAGCTGATATAGTAACATCTAGTCTATACAGACACAGACACAGACAGCTGATATAGTAACAACTAGTCTATACAGACACAGACAGCTGATATAGTAACATCTAGTCTATACAGACACAGACAGCTGATATAGTAACATCTAGTCTATACAGACACAGACAGAGCTGATATAGTAACATCTAGTCTATACAGACACAGACAGCTGATATAGTAACATCTAGTCTATACAGACACAGACAGCTGATATAGTAACATCTAGTCTATACAGACACAGACAGCTGATATAGTAACAACTAGTCTATACAGACACAGTCAGCTGATATAGTAACAACTAGTCTATACAGACACAGACAGCTGATATAGTAACAACTAGTCTATACAGACACAGACAGCTGATATAGTAACAACTAGTCTATACAGACACAGACAGCTGATATAGTAACAACTAGTCTATACAGACACAGACAGCTGATGTAGTAACATCTAGTCTATACAGACACAGCCAGCTGATAAAGTAACAACTAGTCTATACAGACACAGACAGCTGATATAGTAACAACTAGTCTATACAGACACATGTCAGCTGATATAGTAACAACGAGTCTATACTGACACAGACACAGACACAGACAGCTGATATAGTAACAACTAGTCTATACAGACACAGTCAGCTGATATAGTAACAACTAGTCTATACAGACACAGACACAGACAACGGATATAGTAACAACTAGTCTATACAGACACAGACAGCTGATATAGTAACATCTAGTCTATACAGACACAGACAGCTGATATAGTAACATCTAGTCTATACAGACACAGACACAGACAGCTGATATAGTAACAACTAGTCTATTCAGACACAGACAGCTGATATAGTAAAAACTAGTCAATACAGAGACAGACACAGACAGCTGCTATAGTAACAACTAGTCTATACAGACACAGACAGCTGATATAGCAACAACTTCGTTTATACAGACACAGACAGCTGACATTGTAACATCTATTCGATACAGACACAGAAACAGACAGTTGATATAGTAACATTTAGTCTATACAGACACATACAGCTGAAATAGTAACAACTAGTCTATACAGACACAGACAGCTGATATAGTAACAACACTAGTCTATACAGACACAGGCAGCTGATATAGTAACATCTAGTCTATACAGACACAGACAGCTGATATAGTAACATCTAGTCTATACAGACACAGACAGCTGATATAGTAACAACTAGTCTATACAGACACAGACAGCTTATATAGTAACATCTAGTCTATACAGACACAGACAGCTGATATAGTAACATCTAGTCTATACAGACACAGACACAGACAGCTGATATAGTAACAACTAGTCTATACAGACACAGACAGCTGATATAGTAACAACTAGTCTATACAGACACAGACAGCTGATATAGTAACAACTAGTCTATACAGACACAGACAGCTGATATAGTAACAACTAGTCTATCACACAGACACAGACAGCTGATATAGTAACAACTAGTCTATACAGACACAGACAGCTGATATAGTAACAACTAGTCTATACAGACACAGACACAGCAGCTGATATAGTAACAACTAGTCTATACAGACACAGACAGCTGATATAGTAACAACTAGTCTATACAGACACAGACAGCTGATATAGTAACAACTAGTCTATACAGACACAGACAGCTGATATAGTAACAACTAGTCTATACAGACACAGACAGCTGATATAGTAACAACTAGTCTATACTAGACACAGACAGCTGATATAGTAACAACTAGTCTATAAGCAGACACAGACAGCTGATATAGTAACAACTAGTCTATACAGACACAGACACACGCTGATATAGTAACATCTAGTCTATACAGACACAGACAGCTGATATAGTAACATCTAGTCTATACAGACACAGACACGACAGCTGATATAGTAACAACTAGTCTATACAGACACATACAGCTGATATAGTAAAAACTAGTCAATACAGACAGACACAGACAGCTGATATAGTAACAACTAGTCTATACAGACACAGACAGCTGATATAGTAACAACTAGTCTATACAGACACAGACAGCTGACATGTAACATCTATTCGATACAGACACAGAACAGCTGATATAGTAACATCTGAGTCTATACAGACACATACAGCTGAAATAGTAACAACTAGTCTATACAGACACAGACAGCTGATATAGTAACAACTAGTCTATACAGACACAGACAGCTGATATAGTAACATCTAGTCTATACAGACACAGACAGCTGATATAGTAACATCTAGTCTATACAGACACAGACAGCTGATATAGTAACATCTAGTCTATACAGACACAGACACAGACAGCTGATATAGTAACAACTAGTCTATACAGACACAGTCAGCTGATATAGTAACAACTAGTCTATACAGACACAGAACCAGCTGATATAGTATCAACTAGCCTATACAGACACAGACAGCTGATATAGTAACAACTAGTCTATACAGACACAGACAGCTGATATAGTAACAACTAGTCTATACAGACACAGACAGCTGATATAGTAACAACTAGTCTATACAGACACAGACAGCTGATATAGTAACAACTAGTCTATATCAGACACAAGACAGCTGATATAGTAACAACTAGTCTATACAGACACAGACAGCTGATATAGTAACAACTAGTCTATACCAGACACAGACACAGACAGCTGATATAGTAACAACTAGTCTATACAGACACAGTCAGCTGATATAGTAACAACTAGTCTATACAGACACAGACAGCTGATATAGTAACATCTAGTCTATACAGACACAGACAGCTGATATAGTAACATCTAGTCTATACAGACACAGACACAGACAGCTGATATAGTAACAACTAGTCTATTCAGACACAGACAGCTGGTATAGTAAATCTAGTCAATACAGAGACAGACACAGACAGCTGATATAGTAACAACTAGTCTATACAGACACAGACAGCTGATATAGCAACAACTCGTCTATACAGACACAGACAGCTGATATAGTAACATCTATTCTATACAGACACAGAAACAGACAGCTGATATAGTAACATCTAGTCTATACAGACACATACAGCTGATATAGTAACAACTAGTCTATACAGACACAGACAGCTGATATAGTAACAACTAGTCTATACAGACACAGACAGCTGATATAGTAACATCTAGTCTATACAGACACAGACAGCTTATATAGTAACATCTAGTCTACACAGACACAGACAGCTGATATAGTAACAACTAGTCTATACAGACACAGACAGCTGATATAGTAACATCTAGTCTATACAGACACAGACAGCTGATATAGTAACAACTAGTCTATACAGACACAACAGCTGATATAGTAACAACTAGTCTATACAGACACAGACAGCTGATATAGTAACAACTAGTCTATACAGACACAGAAAGCTGATATAGTAACAACTAGTCTATACAGACACAGACACAGACAGCTGATATAGTAACAACTAGTCTATACAGACACAGACAGCTGATATAGTAACAACTAGTCTATACAGACCACACAGCTGATATAGTAACAACTAGTCTATACAGACACAGACAGCTGATATAGTAACAACTAGTCTATACAGACACAGACAGCTGATATAGTAACATCTAGTCTATACAGACACAGACACAGACAGCTGATATAGTAACATCTAGTCTATACAGACACAGACACAACAGCTGATATAGTAACATCTAGTCTATACAGACACAGACAGCTGATATAGTAACATCTAGTCTATACAGACACAGACAGCTGATATAGTAACAACTAGTCAATACAGACACAGACAGCTGATATAGTAACACCTGGTCTATACAGACACAGACAGCTGATATAGTAACATCTAGTCTATAAATATACAGACAGCTGATATAGTAACATCTAGTCTATACACACACAGACACAGACAGCTGATGTAGTAACATCTAGTCTATACAGCAGACGCATATATAGTAACATCTAGTCTATACAGACACAGACAGCTGATATAGTAACAACTAGTCTATACAGACACAGTCAGCTGATATAGTAACAACGAGTCTATACTGACACAGACACAGACACAGACAGCTGATATTGTAACATCTAGTCTATACAGACACAGACAGCTGATATAGTAACAACTAGTCTATACAGACACAGACAGCTGGATATAGTAACAACTAGTCTATACAGACACAGACACAGACAATGGATATAGTAACAACTAGTCTATACAGACACAGACAGCTGATATAGTAACAACTAGTCTATACAGACACAGACAGCTGATATAGTAACATCTAGTCTATACAGACACAGAACCAGCTGATATAGTAACAACTAGTCTATTCAGACACAGACAGCTGATATAGTAAAAACTAGTCTATACAGACAGACACAGACAGCTGATATAAGTAACAACTAGTCTATACAGACACAGCAGCTGATATAGTAACAACTAGTCTATACAGACACAGACAGCTGATATAGTAACATCTAGTCTATACAGACACAGACAGCTGATATAGTAACATCTAGCCTATACAGACACAGACAGCTGATATAGTAACATCTAGTCTATACAGACACAGACAGCTGATATAGTAACAACTAGTCTATACAGACACAGACAGCTGATATAGTAACACCTGGTCTATACAGACACAGACAGCTGATATAGTAACATCTAGTCTATACAGAGTACAGACAGCTGATATAGTAACATCTAGACTATACACGACACAGACAGCTGATGTAGTAACATCTAGTCTATACAGACACAGACAGCATATATAGTAACATCTAGTCTATACAGACACAGACAGCTGATATAGTAACAACTAGTCTATACAGACACAGACAGCTGATATAGTAACAACGAGTCTATACAGACACAGACACAGACAGCTGATATAGTAACATCTAGTCTATACAGACACAGACAGCTGATATAGTAACAACTAGTCTACACAGACACATACAGCTGATATAGTAACAACTAGTCTATACAGACACAGACACAGTCAGCTGATATAGTAACAACTAGTCTATACAGACACAGACAGCTGATATAGTAACAACTAGTCTATCCAGACACAACAGCTGATATAGTAACAACTAGTCTACACAGACACATACAGCTGATATAGTAACAACTATTCTATACAGACATGGACACAGTCAGCTGATATAGTAACAACTAGTCTATACAGACACAGACTGCTGATATAGTAACAACTAGTCTATACAGACACAGACAGCTGATATAGTAACAACTAGTCTATACAGACAAAGACACAGACAGCCTATATAGTAACAACTAGTCTATACTGACACGGACAGCTGATATAGAAACCTGGTCATACAGACACAGACACTGCTGATATAGTAATATCGAGTCATACAGACACGTGACACAGACAGCCGATATGTAACAACTAGTCTATTGGAGACACAGACAGCTGGTATAGTAAAAACTAGTCAATATAGAGAC
>NW_025548458.1:0-27452 GCF_905237065.1 Salmo salar | reverse complement strand
AGAGACTCACCATTGTTACATAAAGAGAGACACCACAACACCACATAAAGAGAGGACACCAAGCAACACTACACAAAGAGAGACACCACCACAGCACTACATAAAGAGAGACTACAAAACACCACATAAAGAGAGACACCAAATTACCAGCACTACATAAAGAGAGACTGTTAATAAAACACTACACAAAAGAGAGACTCCACAACACTACATAAAGAGAGACACACTACAACACTACATAAAGAGAGACTCCACAACACTACATAAAGAGAGACACCACAACACTCACATAAAGAGACACCACAACACTACATAAAGAGAGACACTACAACACTACATAAAGAGAGACTCCACAACACTACATAAAAAGAGAGACTACAACACTACATAAAGAGAGACTCAACAACACTACACAAAGAGAGACTCCACAACACTACACAAAGAGACTCCATCAAGACAAAAGAGAGACTCCACAACACTACATGAAAGAGAGACCACAACACTACATAAAGAGACCCTACCTATACACTACATATAAAGAGAGACACTACAATACCATATAAAGAGACTCCACAATACTACATGTAAAGAGAGACACCATAGCATCACATAAAGAGAAGAGACCCAACACAACACTG
Source organism: Salmo salar (assembly GCF_905237065.1). NCBI lineage: Eukaryota > Metazoa > Chordata > Actinopteri > Salmoniformes > Salmonidae > Salmo > Salmo salar. Next base: position 26,814 of record NW_025548458.1, on the reverse strand, counting down.
CCACAGAAGACAGAAATTACAACAATACAAAGAAGAGAGACACCACAACACCACATAAAGAGAGACCCCAAGACAACAACATAGCAAGGCAGCAACATGATGACAACAAAAAAAGGGGTAGCAACACATGACAACAAACATGCAAGTAACACAACATGGCAGCAGCACAACATGGCAAGTACTCGCAAAACATGGCACAAACATTATTAAAGGCTCAGACAACAGCACAAAGGGCAAGAAGGTAGAGTATACAACAATACATCTTGCTTGATGCATCATGCAGTACGGCACATCTCCTTCACATTAGATTTGATCATGTTGATTGTAGCCTGTGGAATGTTCCCACTCCTCTTCAGTGACAATGGAGTTGCTGGATATTGGGAACTGGAACACGCTTGTAGTACACTGTAACGCCCTGGCCAGAGAGGGTTTTTTGTTCTATTTTGATTTGTTGGGTGTCATTGGATGGGTTCTATGTTCATTTTCTATGTTGTCTGTTTCATTGATTTTTCAGTGTGGCCCAATCAGACCAGCTGTTGTTGGTTGTTGCTGATTGGGAGTCACACATATAATTGCCTGTTTTTCCGTTAGGGTTTTGTGGGTAATTGTTTCTGTTAGATTATTTCCTAACAAGGACTGTTTTGCTGTGGTGTTTCTGTTCCAGTTTTGTATAGTGTTCTTCACGTTAATTAAAATCATGATGAACCTAACTCCACTGCGCCTTGGTCTACTCTCCCACAGCCGTTACATACCCGTAGATCCAGAGCATCACAAACATGCTCAATGGGTGACATATGTCTGGTGAGTATGCAGGCCATGGAAGAACTGGGACATTTTCAGCTTCGGATTGTGTACAGATCCTTTACTGCGACATGGGGCGTGCATTATCATGCTGAAACATGAGGTGATGGTGGTGGATAAAATGCAATTGTGTTTGTTGTCGGTAGCCTAGTGCCTGCCCATACCTACTTACCATGAGGCATTCTGTGAGGACGACGAGCACGCCTGTGATGAGTTTCACTGAGACGTTTCTTTTGACAGTTTGTGCAGAAATTCTTTTCGGTTTGTACCCAAAACCCACAGTTTCATCAGCTGTCTGGGTGGCTGGTCTCAGACGATCCTGCCGGTGAAGAAGCCGGATATCTAGGGCCTGGCCTTTGCGTGGTAACACGTGGTCTGTGGTTGTGAGGCGGGTTGGAAGTACTGCCGTTCTCTAAAACCACAAAGGTGCACCTTGTGTAACTGAATGTGCTGTTTTCAGCTTCTTGATATGCCACACCTGTCAGGTGGATGGATTATCTTGACAAAGGAGAAATGCTCACTAACAGGGAGATGTAAACACATTTGTTCACGCTAAATGTCCGAGAAATAAGCTTTTGTCCATATGAAAACATTTCTGGCCTCTTTTATTTCAGCTCATGAAACATGGGACCAACACTTTCAGTCGTTTATAATTTAGTTCAGTATAGTAGTTATGTTATGTTGTTGAGGAAAGTTAGTGTTTAATACTTCTGGTAGATTCTCCAACCAGTAATAATCAATTCGTGGTGATGTCATGTTTTAGAAAGGGAGATTATGTTGTGTTGACTCACTGTGTGTTTTCAATGCCGTGAGGATTTGATATTGTTGTATTAATGTTGTATTAACGATTGTCTTTATGTATCGATGTTTATTATCCACGTTTATGAACGTATATGTTCTATTAACGTTGTATCGACGTATAATGTTTAATAACGTTGTATCGATGTTTGTATTAATGTTGTATTAGCTATTGACGTTGTAATCGACGTATTAATTTGTATTAACGTTTTCGATATTTGTATCACGCCATTTGCCAACTATGTGACCGATTTACGTTGTATTGATGTTTCAATGCTCATTGTATTGATGTTATTAATGTTTGTATTGGCGTTGTATTGATGTTTACATGTTGTAATAATGTTTATCGATGATGTATTAACTGTGTTGTAACCGATTTTGTATTGACGTATTGGCGTTGTATTGATATTGTTTGACGTTGTATTGGCATATGATTTGTACGATGTTGCTTATTGACGTTTTAAACGACGTCGTTTTCGATGTTTATTGGCGATTGTATTGACATATCGATTTGTTCGTGTATCGATGTGTCGTTATTAACGTGGTATAACCACGTTTTATTGATGTTGATAGTGAGAGGATTAATGATTCCATCATTAAGCCTTGACCAAGATGGAGGATGACTACAGACAGGAGCTGCCCTTCAAAGGCAAACTACTGTGGTTCCTATAGTCTAGGATAACTTCATCTCCTAGTCTTCCTCCCTTCTTCAGCAACACTAGAATTGCCTCAGCAGATGCAAAGTCCCAGTTTTAAATAAATGCAGAGAAACGCTTCTAATCCAAGTCAGAGGGGTGGTGATATTATCATGATGACAGACCACCAGTCCAGTCACTCTCACACCAAGCTCTCTGTGCAGTGAAGACACGACACACCCCCACGGCTGAAATGTGTGTTGTATTTGTTTTATTGGTCTTATCCCTACGCCAGTCTGGTGGTGGGGGTTGGGGAGGGTTAGTGAGGTTTCAGCCTCAGCACGGCAGAATTACCAAGTCTTCTGATTCCCAGAAAATTACACTGGTCTCCCTCCAGTTTCCTGCCCCTCACACAGACTGCTCACCAAGAGAGAAGGAAGTGGTCTCTCTCTCTCTCTCTCTCGCACACATTTTCACACACTCACTTACTCACACAAACGCACACACTCCTCCCCTGTCCCTCACACCGGACATGTACCCAGAGAGAAGGAAGTGGTCACGCAAAGTCACTCACACACGCACCCAACCCATGCCCCTGTACTCAAAGAGAAGTAAGCAGTCTGTCATTCCTACACATACTGTGCTGTACATACACGCAAGTGTGTACATAGGCAGTTGCATACAGACACACTCACTATGTACACACACTCTCACACTCACTCCCCACCCCAGTGCCCTGACACGCAGTCTCTGATCTCTCCTGCGCTTTGAAAAATATTGGTGGCCTTGGCCAAGCCTGACTAAAAATACATTGCATGCCACCAGCCCCCTTGTTGTTTTCCATAACAGCCACAACAATAGTTTTTTTATATCCCCACGAATTCAATATTTCACGGCCCATCTGTGTCAAAACACTCAAGTCAATGCAGCACTCTGTGACAATCTTTTTTGGAGCGCGAGCTCTCTCAATTTTCTCCTCTGCAAATAAAACAACTGAAAGAACTGCCAAATCAGAGTAAAAAGAAGGAGAGAGGGGTTAGGGGGAAAATAGGAGGGTGGAGAAGGAAAGAGATGAGCAGAGGGACTGTTTTCTCTACTTTGGTGTCCATCACTCAGCTATTTCACGCCCCAAGCTGAGTATACAGCCTATAATGTTTGTGTCTTCCGTGTGTCTGTGTGTGTGTGTGTGTGTGTGTGTGTGTGTGTGTGTGTGTGTGTGTGTGTGTGTGTGTGTGTGTGTGTGTACAGGTGCTTGTTGTAAAGTCTTATATGTCCACACTCCCCAGCTACAGGCGGCTCTGGAGGAGCAAGAGGACCCAGAATGCCGTGCGTCTGAAGGAGCAGGAAGAGGAGCTAAAGAGGGAGGCGGGGTTAGAGCTGGTGATTGACAGGGAGAAGAGTCGGGAGCTGCTGCTGCAGTACCAGAGAGAGAAGGAGCAGCTGCTGCTGCAGTACCAGAGAGAGAAGGAGCAGTGGCAGAGGAAGGTAACAGTTGCAGTGCTATAGAGATGGTTACTGCCTTCTGTGTATGTTGTACCAATCACAGTCCTGAAAGGGAGTAGTCAATTCCATATAACTATCACTGCTGTCTCTCTTTTCCCTCTCTCTCTGTCCCCTCTTAGTTCTAGTATTTATTTGAATGTAGGAGAGATGTCAGACAGATACAGTCAAGCAGCGAGTAACACAGGGGCTCCAGGTCTGCAGACAAGCACAATGTTCTGAGAACAAGATTGAACAGAATGTCCCTCTTTTTTCTCCCTGTATATCTGTCTCCCTGTCCTATTTGTCTCCCTGTCTTTCTGTCTCCCCTCTCTATCTCTGTCTGTCTCCTGTCTGTCTCCCCTGTCTCTGTCTCCCTGTCTATCTGTCTCCCTGTCTATCTGTCTCCCTGTCTATCTGCCCTCCAGGAATTAGCTGTGACTTCCTGTCTATCTGTCTCCCTGTCTATCTGCCCTTCAGGAATTAGGCTATGACTCCCTGTCTATCTGTCTCCCTGTCTATCTGTCTCACTGTCTATCTGCCCTCCAGGAATTAGGCTGTGACTCCCTGTCTATCTGTCTCCCTGTCTATCTGCCCTCCAGGAATTAGGGCTGTGACTCCCTGTCTATCTGCCCTTCAGGAATTAGGCTGTGACTCCCCTGTCCTATCTGCCCTTCAGGAATTAGGCTGTGACTCCCTGTCTATCTGCCCTTCAGGAATTAGGCTGTGACTCCCTGTCTATCTGTCTCCCTGTCTATCTGCCCTTCAGGAATTAGGCTATGACTCCCTGTCTATCTGTCTCCCTGTCTATCTGCCCTCCAGGAATTAGGCTGTGACTCCCTGTCTATCTGTCTCCTGTCTATCTGCCCTCCAGGAATTAGGCTATGACTCCCTGTCTATCTGTCTCCCTGTCTATCTGCCCTCCAGGAATTAGGCTGTGACTCCCTGTCTATCTGTCTCCCTGTCTATCTGCCCCCTCTAGGAATTAGGCTGTGACTCCCTGTCTATCTGCCCTTCAGGAATTAGGCTGTGACTCCCTGTCTATCTGCCCCTTCAGGAATTAGGCTGTGACTCCCCTGTCTATCTGTCTCCCTGTCTATCTGCCCTCCAGGAATTAGGCTATGACTCCCTGTCTATCTGTCTCCCCTGTCTATCTGCCCCTCCAGAATTAGGCTATGACTCCTGTCTATCTGTCTCCCTGTCTATCTGCCCTCCAGGAATTAGGCTGTGACTCCCTGTCTATCTGTCTCCCCTGTCTATCTGCCCTCCAGGAATTAGGCTGTGACTCCCTGTCTATCTGTCTCCCTGTCTATCTGCCCTCTAGGAATTAGGCTGTGACTCCTGTCTATCTGCCCTCCAGGAATTAGGCTGTGACTCCCCTGTGCGCGTGTGTGTGTGTGTGTGTGTGTGTGTGTGTGTGTGTGTGTGTGTGTGTGTGTGTGTGTGTGTGTGTGTGTGTGTGTGTGTGTGTGTCTCTGGTAGGAGGGCTATGCAGGGTGGAGGCTCCACTGATTCAGAAGTGATGCCTCTGTGGGCCTGAAGCTGGTACAGGATAGACTGCACACATACACACTGCACACACACCAACGGGAGAAGACCAAGAGACTGAGCGAAATAGACAGTCTCAGATAGACAGACATACAGAGTGGTAGAGACTGAGCGAAATAGACAGTCTCAGATAGACAGAGTGGTAGAGACTGTGTACATTCCCAGCTGTCCTGATGGAGTAAAACTTGTGAAACTCCCAAACGCTTGTCTAATGGTCAGCGCTGTCAACTCGGGACTATTGCTGTTCTTTGTTTGTCTGTTCTAGGTAAACATCTCTATGATGTGTATATTTCTTTCTCTCTCTAGCTGTCCTCCCAGGTCCACTCAGCCACAGGAGCTCAGAGAGGAGGTGCAGAGACTGAGGAGGTGCAGGAAGAGAGGAGCACTAAAGAGGAGAGGCTACAGCGTGTACTACAGCACTCCCAGCAACAGGGGGCACTAGAGCTGAGCCAGGCCAGAACAGAACTGCAGCTACTGAGAGGAGAGACCACTGGACTACAGGACGAGGTGAGAGAGAGAGAGAGAGAGAGAGAGAGAGAGAGAGAGAGAGAGAGAGAGAGAGAGAGCAGAGAGAGAGAGAGGCAGAGAGAGAGAGAGGCAGAGAGAGAGAGAGGCAGAGAGAGAGAGGCAGAGAGAGAGAGAGAGAGAAGGGTTAGAGAGAGAGATGGAGAGAGAAGGGTTAGAGAGAGAGAGAGAGATAGAGGCGGAGAGAGAGAGAGAGAGAGAGCGAGAGAGCGAGAGAGCGAGAGAGAGAGAGAGAGAGAGAGAGAGCGAGAGAGAGAAGGGTTAGAGAGAGAGAGAGAGGCGGAGAGAGAGAGAGAGAGAGAGAGAGAGAGGCGGAGAGAGAGAGAGAGAGAGGCGGAGAGAGAGAGGCGGAGAGAGAGAGAGAGAGAGAGGCGGAGAGAGAGAGGCGGAGAGAGAGAGAGAGAGAGGCGGAGAGAGAGAGAGAGAGAGGCGAGAGAGAGAGAGAGAGAGAGGCGGAGAGAGAGAGGCGGAGAGAGAGAGAGAGAGAGCGGAGAGAGAGAGGCGGAGAGAGAGAGAGCGGAGAGAGAGCGAGAGAGAGAGAGAGAGTCGGAGAGAGAGCGAGAGAGAGGCGAGAGAGAGAGAGCGAGAGAGAGAGAGAGGCGAGAGAGAGCGAGAGAGAGAGAGCGAGAGAGAGGCCGAGAGAGAGAGAGAGAGAGAGAGAGAGAGAGAGAGAGAGAGAGAGAGAGAGAGAGAGAGAGAGAGAGAGAGAGAGAGAGAGAGAGAGAGAGAGAGAGAGAGAGAGAGAGAGAGAGAGAGAGAGAGAGAGAGAGAGAGAGAGAGAGAGAGAGAGAGAGAGAGAGAGAGAGAGAGAGAGAGAGAGAGAGAGAGAGAGAGTGAGAGAGAGAGAGAAGGGTTAGAGAGAGAGAGAGAGAGATGATGAGAGAGAGAGAAGGGTTAGAGAGAGAGATGGAGAGAGAGAGAGAGAGAGGTGGAGAGAGAGAGAGAGAGGCAGAGAGAGAGAGAGAGAGAGAGAGAGGCAGAGAGAGAGAGGCGGAGAGAGAGAGAGAGAGAGCGGAGAAAGAGAGAGAGAGAGAGAGGCGGAGAGAGAGCGAGAGAGAGAGAGAGAGCGAGAGAGAGAGAGAGAGAGAGAGAGGGGTTAGAGAGCGAGAGAGAGAGAGAGAGAGAGAGAGATGGGTTAGAGAGAGAGAGAGAGAGAGAGAGAGAGGGTTAGAGAGAGAGATTGAGAGAGAGAGAGAGAGAGAGAGAGAGAGAGAGAAAGAAAGGGGCGGAGAGAGAGAGAGAGAGGCGGAGAGAGAGCGAGAGAGAGAGGGTTAGAGAGAGAGAGAGAGAGAGAGAGAGAGCGAGAGAGAGAGAGAGAGCGAGAGAGAGAGAGAGAGAGAGGCAGAGAGAGAGCGAGAGAGAGAGAGAGAGAGAGAGAGCGAGAGAGAGAGAGATAAGGGTTAGAGAGAGAGAGAGAGAGAGCGAGAGAAGGGTTAGAGAGAGAGAGAGAGAGAGAGAGGGGAGAGAGCTGAGAGAGAGAGAAGGGGAGAGAGATGGAGAGAGAGAGAGAGAGAAGGGGAGAGAGAGAAGGGGAGAGAGATGGGAGAGAGAGAGAGAGAGAGAGAGAGAGAGAGAGAGAGAGAGAGAGAGAGAGAAGGGGGAGAGAGAGAAGGGGAGAGAGATGGAGAGACAGAGAGAGGGGGGAGATGTTGAGGCTTGACAAGACAGAATCTTGAATTCACAGTAATGTTGCTGACTTCCAATTCTACAATAGTTTCAAATCTCCTTTCTTCACCCCATAAATGTCCTCCCCAGAAACCCTATCCCTAGAAATGGTCATAAAAACATTCCCAATTCATTACAGTAGTCCACTCCTGCAGACTGATATCTGAGTCTGGGGTAGCCCCTAGATGAGACAGAGAGACTGAGAGACACAAACAGAGACAGAAAGAGACAGTGAAAAGAGAACATTTGTGGTGTAAGAGAGATATAATGTGTCAGAAAGGGAGGGAGGGATAAACAGAGACACTCTGTCAGGCTGCTGTGTGTGTAGACACGCAGGCCACTGTCTCGGGGGGAGAGGGGTAGTCTGAGGCTGCAGTCACGACACCCCTCAGCTGTCTGAGGCTGTTATAGACACACACACACACACACACACAGACCTCTTCCTCATCTTGTACTCAAAGCACATCGCCTAGTTCCCAGGTCATCACATCGATCCCCGTCTTCTCCTCTCTCCTGCTTTCCATTGATTTTTGCCTTGCTTGCATCTGCCTCACTCTCTCCATTGTCCTTTCTCAGCCCCCTCTATCCTTGTCTTCCTCTCCTCCCCTGAGCCCAACCACACCACCTCTGTGACTCCTCCCCCGATCCACCTCCTATCAGACTCCCTCTTCTCCCTGATCCACCTCCTATCAGACTCCCTCTTCTCCCCTGAGCCACCTCCTATCAGACTCCCTCTTCTCCCCTGAGCCACCTCCTATCAGACTCCCCTCTTCTCCCCTGATCCACCATCTATCAGACTCCCTCTTCTCCCCTGATCCACCTCCTATCAGACTCCCTCTTCTCCCCTGATCCACCTCCTATCAGACTCCCTCTCTTCTCCCCTGATCCACCTCCTATCAGACTCCCTCTTCTCCCCTGAGCCACCTCCTATCAGACTCCCTCTTCTCCCCTGATCCACCATCTATCAGACTCCCTCTTCTCCCCTGAGCCACCTCCTATCAGACTCCCTCTTCTCCCCTGATCCACCTCCTATCAGACTCCCTCTCTCTCCCCTGATCCACCTCCTATCAGACTCCCTCTCTTCTCCCCTGATCCACCATCTATCAGACTCCCTCTTCTCCCCTGATCCACCATCTATCAGACTCCCTCTTCTCCCCTGAGCCACCTCCTATCAGACTCCCTCTTCTCCCCTGATCCACCACCTATCAGACTCCCTCTTCTCCCCTGATCCACCATCTATCAGACTCCCTCTTCTCCCCTGAGCCACCTCCTATCAGACTCCCTCTTCTCCCCTGAGCCACCACCTATCAGACTCCCTCTTCTCCCCTGAGCCACCACCTATCAGACTCCCTCTTCTCCCCTGAGCCACCTCCTCTGAGACTCCCTCTTCTCCCTGATCCACCTCCTCTGTGACTCCATCCATCTCTCCTTCTCTCCCGCCAGCCACAGTGTCCCTGCAGTACTATCTCTCAGTTCAATTCAATTCAAGGATTTATTGGCATGGGAAACATATGTTTACATTGCCAAAGCAAGTGAAGTAGATAATAAACAAAAGTGAAATAAACAATAAAAAATGTACAGTAAACATTACACTCACAAAAATTCCAAAGGAATAGAGACGTCAAATATACAGTGCATATACAATGCATTCAGAAAGTATTCAGACCCCTTCACTTTTTCTACATTTTGTTATGTTAGACTTATTCTAAAATTGAATACCTTTTTTTCTCATCAATCTACACACAATAGTCCATAATGACATCACAATACTCCATAATGACATCACTATAGCCCATAATGATGTCACAATACCCTATAATGATGAAGTGAAAACAGGTTTTTAGATATTTTAGCAAATGTATTAAAATAAGTATTTACATAGGAATTCAGACCCTTTGCTATGAGTTTCAAAATGTAGTTCAGATGCATCCTGTTTCCACTGATCATCCTTGAGATGTTTCTACAACTGTGGTAAATTCAATTGATTGGACATGACTTAGAAAGGCACACACCTGTCTATATAAGGTCCCACAGTTGACAGTGCATGTCAGAGCAAAAACCAAGCCATGAGTTCTGACTAAACTTGAAATATTGTTAATTATCAGGTTTCCTATTGAAATATTGGAGTGCTAGGGTCTACACCAGAAGTTAATGGTTATCTGTAGGAGGAATGTAATGAGTAAAGGAAGGGCAGTCACATGTGGCAGGTACTGATAAGGATGGAGAGATGTGGTTTAGTGAGGAAGGGGGTTGAGGTCAGGTCACATTAAGGGAGAAGGAACAGTTTATGGCCTGCATCACTTCATTTCCTGCCTAGCAACAAAGATGAAATGTTTAGAGAGAAAGAGGACGTCACCCAAATTGGGGTATATATACTACCACTGGTGGAGCCATGTCTTTGTCTTATGGAGCTGTATGACCCAATGGGTGAATAAACTTGGTTTAAGCTTCACGAAGCGTCCGTGAGTTTTACTATGTTCATTTAGAACCTAACACGTCGAAAGAATTGTTCGTAAAGTTCTGAGACAGGATTGTGTCATGGCACAGATCTGGGGAAGGGGGTACCAAAACATTTCTGCAGCATTGAAGGTCCCCAAGAACACAGTGGCCTCCATCATTCTTAAATGTAAGAAGTTTGGAACCACCAAGACTCTTCCTAGAGCTGGCTGCCTGGCCAAACTGAGGAATCGGAGGAGAAGGGCCTTGGTCAGGGAGGTGACCAAGAACCCGATAATCACTCTGACAGACCTCTAGAGTTCCTCTGTGGAGATGGGAGAACCTTCCAGAAGGACAACCATCTCTGCAGCACTCCACCAATCAAGCCTTTATGGTAGAGTGGCCAGACGGAAGCCACTCCTCAGTAAAAGGCACATGACAGCCCGCTCTGAATTTGCCAAAAGGCACCTAAAGGCCTCTCAGCCCATGAGAAACAAAATTCTCTGGTATGATTAAACTAAGATCGAACTCTTTGGCTTGAATGCCAAGTGTCACGTCTGGAGGAAACCAGGCAAAGCTCATCACCTGGCCAATACCATCCCTACGGTGAAGCATGGTGGTGGCAGCATCATGCTGTGGGGATGTTTTTCAGTGACAGGGAGACTAGTCAGGATTGAGGGAAAGATTAATGGAGCAAAGTACAGAGAAATCCTTGATGAAAACCTGCTCCAGAGTGCTCAGGACCTCAGACTGGGGCAAAGGTTCGCCTTCCAACAGGACAATGACCCTAAGCACACAGCCAAGACAATGCAGGAGTAGATTGGGGACAAGTCTCTGAATGTCCTTGAGTTGCCCAGCCAGAGCCCACGCTTGAACCCGATCAAACAGCTCTTAAGAGACCTGAAAATACAGCAAGAGTCAAAGGTTTGGACACACTGACTCATTCCAGGGTTTTTCTTTATTTTTACTATTTTCCACATTGTAGAATAATAGTGAAGACATCAAAACTATGAAATAACACATGGAATCATGTAGTAACCAAACAAGTGTTCAACAAATGTCACGGTTGTCGAAAGGAGGAGCGGACCAAAGTGCAGCGTGTGTGTCGTTCCACATTTTATTTACACTGTGAAACTATGCAATACATAAATAAACTGAATGATTAAATCAACAAACCGTGCCGCAGATGTGAAACATACACAGACTCAAAGATAATCTCCCACAAACCCAGGTGGGACAAACACCAACTTAAATATGACCTCCAATTAGAGACAACGATGACCAGCTGCCTCTACTTGGAGATCATCTCAAACAAAGCCCAACATAGAAATACAGAAACTAGAACAACCCAACATAGAAATACAAAACTAGAACATAACAACATAGAAAAAACTAAACTAGAAAACCCCCTGTCACGCCCCTGACCTACTCTACCATAGAAAATAACAGCTTACCATGGTCAGGACGTGACAACAAATCAAAACATATTTTATATTTGAGATTCTTCAAAGTAGCCATCCTTTGCCTTGTGATGGCACACTGTGGTATTTCACCCAGTACATATGGGAGTTTATCAAAATGTGATTTGTTTTCAAATTCTTTGTGGATCTGTGTAATCTGAGGGAAATATGTGTCTCTAATATAGTCATACATTTTGCAGGAGGTTAGGAGGTTGTGTTATTGACTGTACGTTTGTTTATGTGTAACTCTGTGTTGTTGTTTTTGTCGCACTTCTTTGCTTTATCTTGGCCAGGTCGCAGTTGTACATGAGAACTTGTTCTCAACTGGCTTACCTGGTTAAATAAAGGTGGAATAAAAATACAAATAAAAAGGAAGTGCAGCTCAGTTTCCACCTCATTTTGTGGGCAGTGTTGCACATAGTCTGTCTTCTCTTGAGAGCCAGGTCTGCCTTCGGCGTCCTCTCTCAATAGCAAGGCTATGCTCATTGAGTCTGTACATAGTCAAAGCTTTCCTTAATTTTGGGTCAGTCACATTGGTCAGGTATTCTGCCACTGTGTACTCTCTGTTTAGGGCCAAATAACATTCTAGTTTGCTCTGTTTTTTATTAATTCTTTCCAATGTGTCAAGTAATTATCTTTTTGTTTTCTCATGATCTGGTTGGGTCTAATTGTGTTTCTGTCCTGGGGCTCTGTGCAGTGTGTTTGTGAACAGAGCCACAGGACCAGCTTGCTTAGAGGACTCTTCTCCAGGTTCATCTCTCCGTAGGTGATGGCTTTGTTAGGTGAATTGCTTCCTTTTGGGTGGTTGTAGAATTTAACGGCTCTTTCCTGGATTTTGATAATTAGCGGGTATCGGCCTAATTCTGCTCTGCATGCATTATTTGGTGTTTTACGTTGTACACGGAGGAAATCTTTGCAGAATTCTGCATGCAGTCTCAATTTGGTGTTTGTCCCATTTTGTGAATTCTTGGTTGGTGAGCAGACCCCAGACCACACAACCATAAAGGGCAATGGGTTCTATAACTGATTCAAGTATTTTTAGCCAGATCCTAATTGGTATGTCGAATTTTATGTTATTTTTGATGGCATAGAAGGCCCTTCCTGCCTTGTCTCTCAGATTGTTCCCAGCTTTGTGGAAGTAACCTGTGGCGCTGAGTTTAGGCCAAAGTATGTATAGTTTTTGTGTGCTCTAGGGCAACGGTGTCTAGATGGAATTTGTATTTCTTGTCCTGGCAACTGGACCTTTATTGGAACACCATTATTTTTGTCTTACTGAGATTCAATGTCAGGGTCCAGGTCTGACAGAATCTGTGCAGAAGATCTAGGTGCTCTCTCTCTCTCTCTCTCTCTCTCTCTCTCCCCTCATCCTTCTCCCTTCTCCCTTCTCTATCTCTCTCATCCTTCTCCCTTTCTCTCTCTCTCTCTCTCTCTCTCTCTCTCTCTCTCTCTCTCAATCTCTCTCTCTCTCTCTGTTTGTCTGGCCAGTGGCTCAAGGTGCCCTGATGCTCATTTCCCAGCTGACATATTCCTTTATGCCACCCAGAGAACACAGTTCTTATCTATTTCAAATGGCCAGATGGTGTTTTAGTGTGCCTTTCTCCTTTCACTGGGGTTTTAGAGCACATTAAGGTCCTCTCAGATCTAACCATGAGATCAGAGCAATACCTAACAGGGCAGTCCCCCAGCCGTCATTAAAACACTCTTTCTTTCTTTCTTTCTTTCTTTCTTTCTTTCTTTCTTTCTTTCTTTCTTTCTTTCTTTCTTTCTTTCTTTCTCTCTTTCTTTCTTTCTTTCTTTCTTTCTCTCTTTCTTTCTTTCTTTCTTTCTCCCCCTCTCCCTCTCCCTCTCTCTTGTGTTCTGTCAATCTTTCTTTTCTTCTTTATTCATCTCTTACTCCTGTCCTTCCTGGCTGTATAGATGTTGTATTGATCTCTCTGTACTTGCTCTATTGTGTGTGTGTGTGTGTGTGTGTGTGTGTGTGTGTGTGTGTGTGTGTGTGTGTGTGTGTGTGTGTGTGTGTGTGTGTGTGTGTGTGTGTGTGTGTGTGTGTGTGTGTGTGTGTGTGTGTGTGTGTGTGTGTGTGTGTGTGTGTGTGTGTGTGTTTGGTGGCGTGTGTTCCAGTCATTGATAGATCATTAGAGAGAGATAATAGGCTCTTTGATCATGACCTTGTGAGTTTGTGACCCTCTATGTTGCTAAGGCAACAGAAGAAAGTAAGAATATCAAAGCGGCTTTGTTATGAATAACTGCCTTAATTTTCTGTTGCACGCACACTCACACACACACACTCACACACACAGTTTGGCATTAGCACTGACTTCCGTAGTGACTCATGAGCTCACTCTGTCACAAACATTGGCAGTGATTTGATTGGATGTTAGGATCATGACACATTGCATTTAGACCAGAGTCTCCCCATAAACAGTGAACCACTGACATGGCTGTGTGTCTGTTGTGTGTGTCTGGAAGGATTGGTTATAAAACACACACAGAGAAACCCACATACTAGCAACCACCCTCCCCACACAGACAGTAATAATGTGTCGTATACCTGTTGTTAGGCCTGTTAGTGCTTTCAGTGTGTGTGTGTGTGTGTGTGTGTGTGTGTGTGTGTGTGTGTGTGTGTGTGTGTGTGTGTGTGTGTGTGTGTGTGTGTGTGTGTGTGTGTGTGTGTGTGTGTGTGTGTGTGTGTGGACGTGTTTAACTATACTTGTGGGGACCAGGTGTCCACAAGAATAGCAAACTAACAAAAGTTGACCAACTGCGGACATTTTGTTAGTCCCCACGAGGTCAAATGCTATGTATAGTGGATTTATGGTTAGAGTTAGGTTCAGGGGTTAGGAACTAGGAATAGTTTTAGAGTTAGGTTCAGGGTTAGGAACTAGGAATAGTTTTAGAGTTAGGTTCAGGGTTAGGAACTAGGAATAGTTTTAGAGTTAGGTTCAGGGTTAGGAACTAGGAATAGTTTTAGAGTTAGGTTCAGGGTTAGGAACTAGGAATAGTTTTAGAGTTAGGTTCAGGGTTAGGAACTAGGAATAGTTTTAGAGTTAGGTTCAGGGTTAGGAACTAGGAATAGTTTTAGAGTTAGGTTCAGGGTTAGGAACTAGGAATAGTTTTAGAGTTAGGTTCAGGGTTAGGAACTAGGAATAGTTTTAGAGTTAGGTTCAGGGTTAGGAACTAGGAATAGTTTTAGAGTTAGGTTCAGGGTTAGGAACTAGGAATAGTTTTAGAGTTAGGTTCAGGGTTAGGAACTAGGAATAGTTTTAGAGTTAGGTTCAGGGTTAGGAACTAGGAATAGTTTTAGAGTTAGGTTCGGGGTTAGGAACTAGGAATAGTTTTAGAGTTAGGTTCAGGGTTAGGAACTAGGAATCGTTTTAGAGTTAGGTTCGGGGTTAGGAACTAGGAATAGTTTTAGAGTTAAGGTTAGGTTTTCAGGTTAAGAGTTAGGGTCATATAGAGGCACAGGCTCTCTCTCTCTCTCTCTCTCTCTCTCTCTCTCTCTCTCTCTCTCTCTCTCTCTCTCTCTCTCTCTCTCTCCCTCTCTCTCCATAGGGTAATACATCTACACAGTACCAGGGCCAGATGGCCCAGTGAACCAGAGCAGAGTACAGTAATACATCTACACAGTACCAGGGCCAGAGCAGAGTACAGTAATACATCTACACAGTACCAGGGCCAGAGCAGAGTACAATAATACATCTACACAGTACCAGGGCCAGAGTACAGTAATACATCTACACAGTACCAGGGCCAGAGTACAGTAATACATCTACACAGTACCAGGGCCAGAGTACAGTAATACATCTACACAGTACCAGGACCAGAGCAGAGTACAGTAATACATCTACACAGTACCAGGACCAGAGCAGAGTACAGTAATACATCTACACAGTACCAGGACCAGAGTACAGTAATACATCTACACAGTACCAGGACCAGAGCAGAGTACAGTAATACATCTACACAGTACCAGGACCAGAGCAGAGTACAATAATACATCTACACAGTACCAGGACCAGAGCAGAGTACAGTAATACATCTACACATTACCAGGGCCAGAGTACAGTAATACATCTACACAGTACCAGGGCCAGAGTACAGTAATACATCTACACAGTACCAGGACCAGAGCAGAGTACAGTAATACATCTACACAGTACCAGGACCAGAGCAGAGTACGGTAATACATCTACACAGTACCAGGACCAGAGCAGAGTACAGTAATACATCTACACAGTACCAGGACCAGAGCAGAGTACAGTAATACATGTACACAGTACCAGGACCAGAGCAGAGTACAGTAATACATCTACACAGTACCAGGGCCAGAGCAGAGTACAGTAATACATCTACACAGTACCAGGACCAGAGCAGAGTACAATAATACATCTACACAGTACCAGGGCCAGAGTACAGTAATACATCTACACAGTACCAGGGCCAGAGTACAGTAATACATCTACACAGTACCAGTGCCAGAGTACAGTAATACATCTACACAGTACCAGGACCAGAGCAGAGTACAGTAATACATCTACACAGTACCAGGACCAGAGCAGAGTACAGTAATACATCTACACAGTACCAGGACCAGAGTACAGTAATACATCTACACAGTACCAGGACCAGAGCAGAGTACAGTAATACATCTACACAGTACCAGGGCCAGAGCAGAGTACAGTAATACATCTACACAGTACCAGGGCCAGAGTACAGTAATACATCTACACAGTACCAGGACCAGAGCAGAGTACAGTAATACATCTACACAGTACCAGGGCCAGAGTACAGTAATACATCTACACAGTACCAGGGCCAGAGCAGAGTACAGTAATACATCTACACAGTACCAGGGCCAGAGCAGAGTACAATAATACATCTACACAGTACCAGGACCAGAGCAGAGTACAATAATACATCTACACAGTACCAGGACCAGAGCAGAGTACAGTAATACATCTACACATTACCAGGGCCAGAGTACAGTAATACATCTACACAGTACCAGGGCCAGAGTACAGTAATACATCTACACAGTACCAGGACCAGAGCAGAGTACAGTAATACATCTACACAGTACCAGGACCAGAGCAGAGTACAGTAATACATCTACACAGTACCAGGACCAGAGCAGAGTACAGTAATACATCTACACAGTACCAGGACCAGAGCAGAGTACAGTAATACATGTACACAGTACCAGGACCAGAGCAGAGTACAGTAATACATCTACACAGTACCAGGGCCAGAGCAGAGTACAGTAATACATCTACACAGTACCAGGACCAGAGCAGAGTACAATAATACATCTACACAGTACCAGGGCCAGAGTACAGTAATACATCTACACAGTACCAGGGCCAGAGTACAGTAATACATCTACACAGTACCAGTGCCAGAGTACAGTAATACATCTACACAGTACCAGGACCAGAGCAGAGTACAGTAATACATCTACACAGTACCAGGACCAGAGCAGAGTACAGTAATACATCTACACAGTACCAGGACCAGAGTACAGTAATACATCTACACAGTACCAGGACCAGAGCAGAGTACAGTAATACATCTACACAGTACCAGGGCCAGAGCAGAGTACAGTAATACATCTACACAGTACCAGGGCCAGAGTACAGTAATACATCTACACAGTACCAGGACCAGAGCAGAGTACAGTAATACATCTACACAGTACCAGGGCCAGAGTACAGTAATACATCTACACAGTACCAGGGCCAGAGCAGAGTACAGTAATACATCTACACAGTACCAGGGCCAGAGCAGAGTACAATAATACATCTACACAGTACCAGGACCAGAGTACAGTAATACATCTACACAGTACCAGGGCCAGAGTACAGTAATACATCTACACAGTACCAGGGCCAGAGTACAGTAATACATCTACACAGTACCAGGGCCAGAGTACAGTAATACATCTACACAGTACCAGGACCAGAGCAGAGTACAGTAATACATCTACACAGTACCAGGGCCAGAGTACAGTAATACATCTACACAGTACCAGGGCCAGAGTACAGTAATACATCTACACAGTACCAGGGCCAGAGTACAGTAATACATCTACACAGTACCAGGGCCAGAGTACAGTAATACATCTACACAGTACCAGGACCAGAGTACAGTAATACATCTACACAGTACCAGGACCAGAGCAGAGTACAGTAATACATCTACACAGTACCAGGGCCAGAGTACAGTAATACATCTACACAGTACCAGGGACAGAGTACAGTAATACATCTACACAGTACCAGGACCAGAGCAGAGTACAGTAATACATCTACACAGTACCAGGGCCAGAGTACAGTAATACATCTACACAGTACCAGGGCCAGAGTACAGTAATACATCTACACAGTACCAGGGTCAGAGTACAGTAATACATCTACACAGTACCAGGGCCAGAGTACAGTAATACATCTACACAGTACCAGAGCAGAGTACAGTAATACATCTACACAGTACCAGGGCCAGAGCAGAGTACAGTAATACATCTACACAGTACCAGGGCCAGAGCAGAGTACAATAATACATCTACACAGTACCAGGACCAGAGTACAGTAATACATCTACACAGTACCAGGACCAGAGCAGAGTACAGTAATACATCTACACAGTACCAGGACCAGAGCAGAGTACAGTAATACATCTACACAGTACCAGGACCAGTCAGCGTGTGTGTGTGTGTGTGTGTGTGTGTGTGTGTGTGTGTGTGTGTGTGTGTGTGTGTGTGTGTGTGTGTGTGTGTGTGTGTGTGTGTGTGTGTGTGTGTGTGTGTGTGCTTACGCTCCACCCTCCAAGCACTTAATAAACACTTAACCACATCATAGCCCACACACGCACAGACATACAAATGTGCATGCATACAAACTTGGATGCTTAGACAGTGTTCTCTTCTCTGCAGTCTGATGTGGTTAATACATACCCCTCTTTCTCTCCTTGTAACGTGTCTCTATACTGTCATCTACCTGTCTTCTAACTGTCTTCTACCTGTCTTCTACCTGTCTTCTGACTGTCTTCTACCCGTCTTCTACCTGTCTTCTACCTGTCTTCTGACTGTCTTCTACCCGTCTTCTACCTGTCTTCTGACTGTCTTCTAACTGCCTTCTAACTGTCTTCTACCTGTCTTCTGACTGTCTTCTAACTGCCTTCTAACTGCCTTCTACCTGTCTTCTGACTGTCTTCTAACTGCCTTCTAACTGCCTTCTAACTGTCTTCTAACTGTCTTCTACCTGTCTTCTGACTGCCTTCTAACTGCCTTCTAACTGTCTTCTACCTGTCTTCTGACTGTCTTCTAACTGCCTTCTAACTGCCTTCTAACTGTCTTCTACCTGTCTTCTGACTGTCTTCTAACTGCCTTCTAACTGCCTTCTAACTGTCTTCTAACTGTCTTCTACCTGTCTTCTGACTGTCTTCTACCTGTCTTCTGACTGCCTTCTAACTGCCTTCTAACTGTCTTCTACCTGTCTTCTGACTGTCTTCTGACTGCCTTCTAACTGCCTTCTAACTGTCTTCTACCTGTCTTCTACCTGTCTTCTACCTGTCTTCTACCTGTCTCTATAACTGTCATCTACCTGTCTTCTACCTGTCTTCTAAATGTCTCTATACTGCCTTCTACCTGTCTTCTACCTGTCTCTATAACTGTCATCTACCTGTCTTCTAACGGTCTTCTACCTGTCTTCTACCTGTCTTCTGACTGTCTTCTACCTGTCTTCTACCTGTCTTCTGACTGTCTTCTAACTGCCTTCTAACTGTCTTCTACCTGTCTTCTGACTGTCTTCTAACTGCCTTCTAACTGCCTTCTACCTGTCTTCTACCTGTCTTCTGACTGTCTTCTAACTGCCTTCTAACTGTCTTCTACCTGTCTTCTGACTGTCTTCTACCTGTCTTCTGACTGCCTTCTAACTGCCTTCTAACTGTCTTCTACCTGTCTTCTACCTGTCTCTATAACTGTCATCTACCTGTCTTCTACCTGTCTTCTACCTGTCTTCTACCTGTCTCTATAACTGTCATCTACCTGTCTTCTGACTGTCTTCTACCTGTCTTCTACCTGTCTTCTGACTGTCTTCTGACTAACTTTTCATGTTAATCTGTTCATCTGTCTTTGGTCATGTCTGTCTCCTCAACCATGTCTCCTTGTTCATGTCTCCTCAACCGTGTCTCCTTGGTCATGTCTCCTCAACCGTGTCTCCTTGGTCATGTCTCCTCAACCGTGTCTCCTTGTTCATGTCTCCTCAACCGTGTCTCCTTGTTCATGTCTCCTCAACCGTGTCTCCTTGTTCATGTCTCCTCAACCGTGTCTCCTTGGTCATGTCTCCTCAACCGTGTCTCCTTGTTCATGTCTCCTCAACCGTGTCTCCTTGTTCATGTCTCCTCAACCGTGTCTCCTTGGTCATGTCTCCTCAACCGTGTCTCCTTGTTCATGTCTCCTCAACCGTGTCTCCTTGTTCATGTCTCCTCAACCGTGTCTCCTTGTTCATGTCTCCTCAACCGTGTCTCCTTGGTCATGTCTCCTCAACCGTGTCTCCTTGTTCATGTCTCCTCAACCGTGTCTCCTTGTTCATGTCTCCTCAACCGTGTCTCCTTGTTCATGTCTCCCCTCAACCGTGTCTCCTTGTTCATGTCTCCTCAACCGTGTCTCCTTGTTCATGTCTCCTCAACCGTGCCTCCTTGGTCATGTCTCCTCAACCGTGTCTCCTTGTTCATGTCTCCTCAACCGTGTCTCCCCTTGGTCATGTCTCCTCAACCGTGTCTCCTTGTTCATGTCTCCTCAACCGTGTCTCCTTGGTCATGTCTCCTCAACCGTGTCTCCTTGTTCATGTCTCCTCAACCGTGTCTCCTTGTTCATGTCTCCTCAACCGTGTCTCCTTGGTCATGTCTCCTCAACCGTGTCTCCTTGTTCATGTCTCCTCAACCGTGTCTCCTTGGTCATAGCTCCTTGATCAGTGGTGGGGTAGATCAGCTTTAATATTGCAAGTAGATTGTGACTTTTATCAATGTAATGTTTGAAATCTGTATATATACTGTATACAATACCTTTTAAATTCTATGTCCTATGCATTTTGCTACAACTTTTGCATCTCAACACTGAAGTGTAAGGGGCCTACTTTATATTTACCACTCAGGTCCTGTTTCAGTAATAATGAAATCAGACTTTCTTGTTGAGTATCTGAGTACATCAGAAAAGTTTTGGTATACCTCCACTGGAGCCCTGGAGTTTTCCCAGATTTAAAGGCTTTAATTGCATCTGTACAGCTGTTAATTCTACATTATTAATATATATTTTTTAAATCCTTGCAATTAACTTTGGTTAGTGGAGATGGAGGAAACTGAAATGAAAACATGTGCTTAAAGTACTTTGCTTCCTCTTTCAAAATATAGTTTGGTAAATCATGGGTGACTCTGTCATTTGCAACATGTTCCAGTAAATCATTTTTTGTAGCATTTCTAGGTTGAAGATTAAAAAATAATTTGTTGCCATGTCTTTGTGAACATGTCTACCAACTACACCATATCTGTGTTTTCTTTGCTGTGAGTCAAAACCCATTTCCTTTTGTTTGTCCTTCTCCATGACCAAATGGCTCACTCACATTTGAGTAAGCTTCATTAGCATGACTGATCGTAGTATCTCTCTCTCTCTCTCTCTCTCTCTCTCTCTCTCTCTCTCGATTTCAGGTGGTATTGCTTCAGGAGACAGTGAGGAGAGAGTGTGAGGAGAGAGGGGAGCTGACCGCTGCTCTTACCCAAGCTAGAGAGCAGCTCCTGGTGCTACGACGCCAAGCCCCGCCACTGGATCTCTCCCACCTCAAGGGCAAACACCCCCAGACAGACCTCCCACATTCCCAGACCAAAGTCAGACTGCCCCCTCACCCGCTCCCTCACCCCCCAGCACACACTGAGACCCTCCCCTTACACAGGCACGGGGGAGAGAAGGGGGGAGGCGTGGGGGAGGAATGTGGCATCCTGGCACAGTAGTGGGGGAGGAGTGGGGAGAGAGGGGGAGAGAGAGGGGGAACCTGCCCAAACTGAGGACCAGCAGTGAGGTCAAACACAGAGTTCATCTGGTGATGGGGAGGAAGGAGAGATCCTGAAACACTGTGTTCCTCACACAGATATTTAGGAAAAGACATGAAACGTGCCGCACACACATATTGATGGTCACTTACACTCACAGGCACATCATACACTGTGGGCCGAGAATTCTGCTTCAATAAAGTTCACAGACACTCACACTCCATCCCAGAGACAAACACACTTGAGTTCACACACACATTCAAACAGCCTCCCTCAGTCAGTTTCAATGGCACGCGAACAGCTTTCAAACAAACACACACTCACACTCCATCACGGGGCCAGGAGAGTAGAAGCATGACAGCACATCCCCTGCCACCCGCAGACACAAACAAAGGCCTGACATGCACTCACTGCAGCACGCACACACACACACGCACGCACGCACACGCACGCACGCACGCACACACACACACACACACACACACACACACACACACACACACACACACACACACACACACACACACACACACACACACACACACACACACACACACACACACACACACACACGGACACACTCGCATGCACATACACTCGATTTGTCTCAGAGCCTTCTCTGATACAGATGTGCTATAACTCACTCACACACACACTAACGCTCAAAGAGCATTGTCCCTCACAGGGATGGTCTCACTCACACACACACACACACACACACGCCTGTCTGAATATTGGTAGTGGAGCTATGGCACAGCTATGGACAGCAGTCACACACACATTGTCCTCCTGTGTGGTTTTGTGTGAAAGCATCCCATAATATCTATTGATGTTTTTTGTGCGACTCTTTGCGTCGTTGTTCCTGGTGCTCACGTTCTCCCCTCCAGATGCACTCCTGACCTTTCACCTCTCCTTTGATCTCCTCCTCCCCATCACACTGCGGCCTCGCGCCTCACTTCCTGCTACCGTGACCTCCACTTCCTGAACCTCCTCTACCGCTCTTTGAAGAGGGCAGGTCTTTCAACACGGACCAGAGAGTTATAAACACACTGCTCGCCCCCTCTCCCTTGCTTTCTCTCTCTCTCTCTCTCTCTCTCTCTCTCTCTCTCTCTCTATTTTTCTCTCTCACTACCTTTTTGCCCCCATCTATGTCTCTTCCTTCCACCCTCTCTCTGCCAGTCTCCCTTTCTTCCTGTGATTGTGGGTATGTAATGGTGGCCTTGTATGTACGTGTGTTTTGGGGGACCATGTCTCAGTGAGCATGAGGGAGAGGGATGCAGTGTGAATGGACACTGCTGTTCCCACACTGGGGCAGTCCTACAAGGAAGGCCTTAGTCACTAAGGCCTGCTTAGGGAGCGGTCAAAATGTACACAATGGTTACCCAGAGGAAAATGGGGAGGGTCATGCTATTTCAATTTCAGGGTGTTTAGTGCTTTTCATTTAGTCCAGGGGAGGGTCATGTCATTTGTAATTGATTAAATGTCATATTACTCAGTGTTTATTTGCTTATTATATCTGGATGTGTGACCGATGCTGCCCCTCATCCCTGATTCTCTGCTGGGCGCGCAATATCAACTGTGCCTTGTGTGGTCGCAATCAAATGATCCATTACCCGATACTATAGGTTATAGGCCTAGTCTATACGAAGAGCACGCTCGGAGAAGGACAACGTTATATTGCTAAGAAAATGTACTTTCTTCCTGGGTTTTTGTGCTGCTGGGATGGTGTAAAACTTGGCTACACTGCATTACACTGCAATGGATAGGCTACACCAATCATGGGCCCTGGCCTGCCCTGCTCTGGCTGAGGAAAACCCTGCTGACCAATGGCTGTGCTGTGTATGGTGGCACTTCAGGAAGCGAGTCAAAGGCTTCCTCCAAAAAATGTGCAATATCTGTGCACGCGGACTAGGCTAATTGATGTCCTGTTCAGTTCGAGAGGGAGAGCGTGAAGATGAGAATACCTAATCAGTTGTACAACTGAATACATTCAACTGTCTTCCGCATTTACCCCTCTGAATCAGAGAGGTGCAGGGGCTGCCTTCATCCACGTCTTCGTCGCCCGGGGAACACTGGGTTAACTGCCTTGCTCAGGGGCAGAACAACAGATTTTGACCTTGTCTGCTCGGGGATTCGATCTAGCAACCTTTCGGTTAGTGGCCTAACACTCCTACACGCCAGGCTAGAAAACAGGAGGTAAGCTTTCTACTGATATAATTGATTTTAATAAAAACAATATGTTTTGTTGCCCATAATGAAGCTATCTATCAGCGTTATTGACCTCATAATAAATCATATTTGAGTTATTTCCTTAACTTACATTACTATGAAGCGGCAGCAGATGCATGCTACTGAAAGGCAAATTCGAGAAGGTCCAATTAATTTTAACAGTCTTCATTTGACTTTGACTTTAGCCTACTAACAACACTGGGGCTTTGTGTTGGAGCCTATGTCTTCCAATTCAAACAATAAGAAGTAGGCTTACCTGTTTGACAGAATAAATGATTGTCTACTATCCATAGATTTTGTCAGCCAATTCCTTCAGTCACCTCCTTAAATATCCTGGTGTTAGTGAAGGGCTTGGTTTGTGAAGCTAAAACCAGGGCTCGAATTGAGGGGGTGTGTGAAGCTAAAACCAGGGCTCGAATTGAGGGTGTGTAGAAGCTAAAACCAGGGCTCGAATTGAGGGGTGTGTGAAGCTAAAACCAGGGCTCGAATTGAGGGGTGTGTGAGGGTATGTGAGGGTATTGTGTCTTTTGTTAAGGAAAATATAAGCAATATTTTGAAAACAATTAAATGGGCCTAATTATATAAAGTGATCTATAATGACGCTTTAGTCTGCAAAGCTTTATGCTAGAAACAATATGTAAAATGCTGGAAAAGGCATGACTCCAATGCTTATGGGATATCTTTGGTTTGTCTCTATGACATTCAGTGGCTGAGCTACAACCTTCTATAGCCGAGGAGACAAAACATTTACTTTGCTTGGGAAGTAATGTGCTATTCTGTCACTATCAATTGACGTTCAACATTTCAACAGGCTATTAAACAACATACTAACTCTAAATCAGTCAGGGGCGAGCCATGTAGCCTAAGAATGAATTATTTAGGTTATATTATTATTATTTAAAGGATATAGCCTGCCATTTAACAATGAAGCGTGAATCGTGAAGCGTTTGTGACACACTAGAAGCTGGCAGGAGCCAATACATTTCGCATTCGCATTTCGCATAAATGAAATGTAAATAATTATTTTCATAGAATTAAATAATAATGACATGAAAAATACCTTATTAGTCTATAGTCATTCTACAGTGCCTTTGAATTCACTTTTAGAAACACAGGTTTGTTTGGCCAGTCTTTGGTTTGAGGAACATGTGGTGAGCTATGCATGCCTAGTTTGTTAATTTAGCCTAGCAGATGTTCTTATATTACCATGCCCTAATCACAGTCAATAAATATCTATTTTTTTCTAACAAAATGTCAAGGAATAAACTAAAATAAATTAGAAAATTATAGTTTCCCCAAAGCAAAAAATTGTTACAAGTGCATATAGGCCTACAATGATATCCGGCTGCTGTGTTTTATTTTTTTATTTTTTAAAACTTTTTGTCAAATTCATTGATGAGCAGATACTTCAGTCTTAACTGGTTCTGTTGCACAACATTTTTACAGTTGATAACACTGTTCCAAACTTCGACTATATAGAAGTCATAATGTCTCAGGTGCAATGGCATGCGCTCCTTCATTGTCATGCTCCGTTGTGGTATTCGAAAACATTGTGCTTGGACCCCAGTCATGTCAAATGACGTGGACTTGTCGTTACAGTCCCGTCGCTGCAACTCCCGTACGGACTAGGGACAGGCGAGAAGCGCTGTCGAGAGCCATGCGTCCTCCGAAACGACCCTGCCAAGCTGCACTGTTCAATTAACCGGAAACCAGCCCCGCACCAATGTGTCGGAAAACCACCATACAACTGGTAACCGAAGTCAGCGTGCATTCGTCCGGCCCCCACAAGGAGTCACTAACGCGATTTATGAACGCGAAATCCCGACCTGCCAAACCCTCCCCTAACTCAGACGACGCTGGGGCCAGTTCTGCGCCGCCTGATGGGTC
Source organism: Salmo salar (assembly GCF_905237065.1). Lineage (NCBI taxonomy): Eukaryota > Metazoa > Chordata > Actinopteri > Salmoniformes > Salmonidae > Salmo > Salmo salar. The sequence goes on along the minus strand of NW_025548458.1, from coordinate 1,313 downwards.
TCCCGGTCCTGGCCGGCTTTGCAGAAACAGCCTGGGATCAAAACCCAGGTTTGTAGTGCCTTCTCGAGAACCGCTCGCCACTCGTGAGGCTCCCATAGCGTTTAGTAATGGGGATGCCACCTTGTCCCACGGTGGTCTACAACTCCACAACCGTCTGGATACTTTTGCCTTAATGTACCCCCTACAAAACGAAGAACCGTTTCTGAAAGGCTCTGGTCTGTCCTAGGAGTGAGTGTAAACGGTACACATAAGTTCTCTGCTATCCACTTTGGGTTTTCATTATTATTTTGGGCATATGGGAGGGCCACTTGTATTTTTCAAGTGTTCAGGGGGATCGGGTAAAAAATATATTTTAGTGAAGGGAGGGCCCTTCCATATAATTTCGGAGAGGACCGATATTCCTCCAGCATCCCTCATTATAAATAACGTAGTTCAACACAGTTGAAGTGGTGAGGCACTCTGTGTGTGTTTTCATATGCTATTGTCATTTTGGAGAACAGCATGGCATGTGTCAATAGGGAATTTAAGTGTTGGAGAGTTGATTCTTGCCTCACACTTGTGAGGAGTGATGTGTGTGTCTATGTGTGTGTGTGTGTGTGTGTGCTAATGCTCCTTGTTCGTCCTCAGGGGAGTCCTTGCACCGCTGCTCCCCTACGTCTTTTGTTGGTTTATGAATTTGCCATTCATGAGCCTTCTCTCACCATGAGCAATCAGTGTCACCCAGGCAACCAGAGAAAGAATGCTCAGTATTCACCGTGGGTGACGCTGTAAGTGTGTGAGGTTGTTAGGTGTTGGTTAATGACAATAAAACCTCTGTAGCATGTGGCAGAGTGTGATTGTGAGTGCTGAATAATAAACTTCTTGGGTGTATGTCACTTGGATTATTGTGTGTGTGTGTGTGTGTGTGTGTGTGTGTGTGTGTGTGTGTGTGTGTGTGTGTGTGTGTGTGTGTGTGTGTGTGTGTGTGTGTGTGTGATGCGCCTATGCAGGGAAATGCGCAGCGCTGTCCTCACACATTCCAACCAGTTCTCCCCCACTCTCACTCCATACCCTTCTCTCTCCCCAACCAGACCTCCAGTCTCACGTCAGAATTAGACGTTCATCCATGTTTCTCAAATGTCCAATTTCAAAGTGTTTAAAAAGGTTGGGTTTAGGCATTAACTCGAATGGTTAAGATAAGCGGGTTAAGGTTTGGGAGTATAGGCTTAAAACAAAAAATCTCGTTTCACTGGATCCTAACATGCAACATTTTGTACCGGAGTGCACGTACCTGCGTACCATCCACCATCCTCATCCATAACACCCCAGAACGT